>NC_061092.1:9372466-9379882 GCF_015104395.2 Macrobrachium nipponense | reverse complement strand
ACTTGTCAAGGGCGGCTCGAGTTTCTCGGTTTACGGAGTTTGTTCGAGTACCCATTGTTAATTAGCATCTGGATGCTCGGTCGAGTTCGAGGTGTGTGTCCTGCCACGTCGAACACGTGCGAGAGGGCCCTCCTGACGAAGGCCCTGACGGTGGTGGTCTTGAACAACCCCTCCCCACCCGGCAGGAGACCCCCTGAAGCAGTCCCAACGTCGTCTACCGATACGTATGCCCCCGCCCAAGGATGCCCTGGGATTTACATCGGCATGACGACGATGCGCCTGTCAAAAAGGATTTCCTGCCACGCCCAGGAGGCGCCATTAGGCAGCACGCCCTTGCAGTACACCGCAGAAACATCACGAGAGACGACATCGTCAGGAATACTAAGATCATCGGGAGAGCACCTGACCCACGACGTCTGCGTCTCCTAGAAGCGCTGCTCATCCTCGAAGAAAAGCCTCCCCTCAATACCACCCAAGAAAAGCGTTCCTGATACCGACGTGTGTGAGAGGACCACACCCCTCTCCCCTAACGAAAGTACCAGCGCGCATGGAACGAACACCGGACATGAGAATAATACCAGGGGTGACGTCACGCAGGGTAGAAGCCAATCAAGAGGCTCCCGGTGATACCCCCTACATGAGAAGGTCTGCAAGACTAGCCAACGCCGCCGATGAGCTCCCCTTCCCGGGAACCAATAAAACTCGCCTACGGGAGAAGTGCTCTGACGTACTGGAGAGCTCGCAACACCACGATAAAAAGGAAGAAGGACTCGCCACTGAATTTACGGGCTGCTCTGTGAGCAAGAGCCGTGCTGGCACAAGGCCAGCTTAATCTTAAACAACAACAACCACTGGAATTCAGTCCCTCAGCAGTTTATCGCTTGATAATGTCCTGTCGATCAGTAGGAGGAAACGTCGCGTTATAGAGAGAGAGAGAGAGAGAGAGAGAGAGAGAATTGTATAAGCAATAATAAATCAAATGACTCAACCGAATTTTACCATGCCCTTTGGTGCGTTGCTCGCCAGTCTAAGCAACAACGAGAAAGCCGTCATCAGAAAGATAGAGAAGACTTTCTTTATAAGATTAATAGTGCTGAAGCAGCAGTTATATTATTATTATTATTATTCTTAATTATTATATTATTATTATTATTATTATTATTATTAAGAAGATGATGAACCCTGTTCATATAAACCAAGCCCACATGTGCCCTTGACTTACAATTCAAGCTTCCAACGCATGTGGTCTTAATTTAAAACAAGTAACAGAAAGTAATAAGAAATAAAGAAGTGTACATACTATCCTGAACGTAAAAGAAGTCATGTTAAACCCGTTGCGAATAACTGAGATTGCGTCATTTATTATCTCTAGATCATCAGATCCATAACTCATCCTACCTGACGCTTCTCGTGACGTGTCATCCTTCTTGTGGGTTTAAATTCGACCCCATAAAATAAGGGGGTACAGGTCTGCGTCCACATCTTCAAACCGGTCGCCAAAAATTTGACCGGACCCATCAAACTGGTGAGCAACGTTTGGACTTTAGACTCGCGAAGTAATGAAATAAGATGGGACTTGAAGTCTTGAAATGTTGGGTATCGAAAGGTCGACCCAAAAGCTTTTGTGTGAGTTTTGGAAATTCACTCGCAAACAATAATCTTCAAAAGGGAAGATGGATGTTTGAACAGAGACCCATAAACTGATCGGGAATAGCCGAATACTTTTTTTTTTATTTAGAATTTTAACTATAACTAGCAGTTATGATGCTCTGCGCATTGTCGTTCATGGATTGTTTATATATATTAATATTAGCTTCAAGGAATGAATATTAGTTTGAGTTTTGGAACGTGAGATATTATTCGGAAATCTAACTCAGTTGGTGAAGGTGGTGTATAAAAATATATATATATATCTATAGATATAATATATATATAGTTTATATATATCTATTATTATATATTTATATATATGTATATTATATAGATATATATATTATATATCATATTATTATATATATGGTATATATATATATATATATATATATATATATTTATATATATATATTACGTATTTTTATACAATATATATATATAGAATATATATATATATATAAATATATATATAATATTATTGTTTAATATATGATATTTTTGTTTGTTTTGTCACAAATTTATTTTGTAAATTGTTTTTATTACTTTGATAAAAATTGTTATTATTATATATATATATATATATATATATATATATATATATTATATATATATATATATATATATATATATATATATATATATAATACAATTTTTATCAAAGTAATAAAATTATTTACAAAATAAATTTGTGACAAAACAAACAAAAATATCATAAAATTAAACAATATATATATATATTATATATATATATATATATATATATATATATATATATATATAATAATATATTATATATATATAATATATATATATTGTTTAATTATATGATATTTTTTGTCCGTGTATCACAGTCGTTCCTGTGCATATTCTCTCTCTCTCTCTCCTCTCTCTCTCTCTCTCTCTCTCTCTCTCTCTCCTATAACAATATCCATCACGAGACTCAATTACATAACGTAGGCTCTATCCCGTTCCAAACTAATGATGTTCGCCCTGCTCAAAAACAGTAGGGGAGAACTGTCTCTTTCCATCTCCATCGGGCGTTCATGACTTATTCCTCGGGCGTTGGCGACTGACGTCTTCAATGAGAAAAAAAAGGGGAAAAAATATCTATGGTATTCTTTTTTCCTTTTTTTTTCTTTTCATTTTGCTCCGTGTCGACGGAGTAATGATTGATGTGTGGAGTGTTGTGTGTAATGATAATTTTTTTATGAGGTTATTTTGTCGTTTTTATTGTTTTTTGATTGAATGGATAATTTTGTTTCCTCTGTTTAAAACCTGATTCGAAAGGTGCTTGATAGAAAGGATATTATCATTATGGTTATTACTATTATTATTACTGGAAGTACTTTGTAAATAGTGTTTATTACTTTGATAAAAATCATATTATTATTATTATTATTATTATTATTATTATTAATACAAATATTATTATCCTTATTATTATTACTATTATTTCTGGAAATACTTTGTAAATATTTTTTATTGCTTTGAGAAAATTGTATTTTATTATTATTATTACATCATTAAAAAATTAAAAAAATTTATTATTATTATTATTATTATTATCTATTATTATTATTATGATTATTATTGTATTAAAAATTAATTAATTGTAACGTTTATTTAATTATTTCTTATTTTATTATAGTATTTATTCTGGATAATGTTATAGTGGGTGGCTACTCATTGGAATACAGAATAAATAGATGTGTAAAAAAAAATAATATTAATTAATTATAATGGGTTTAATTTTAACTTATTAAAATATTATTATTATATTATTAATTAATTAATTAATTATAATTAATTATTACATTATATTATTATTATATTATTCACAACCTCCAAACTGTTATTACATCAACAGCAAAGATTATTATCTCCTTGACATTTGGCAGGTCTCTCTCTCTCTCTCTCTCTCTCTCTCTTTCTTTCTTTCTTTTTTATTATAGAGCAAAGAGTCATTATCTGACTTTTTATAACCAAGAAGAGATTAAAATACTTCCTTCGTTTCTTTCTTCTCTGATATTCTTAGGTGAACTGGCACTTGTATGTGTCAGTGTGTGTGTGTGTCTGTATCTGTCTGTGTTTTTTTTTTTCCTGACAAGTTGTCAGAGTATGGTTGTCAGTTTTTTTTTAATGTAGCCAGGCCAAACTTCTTTCACATTGAAACTTCCAAGTATTTAGAACGCTGAGTAAAATATGTAAATAATGATTGCAGTTGTTGACGTCATTCTCGGAAGTTAATAAAGAGCAAAATTAATTTATAATAAAGCTCCCATTTTTGTATTCATAGAAAACCAAGGTTTACGGTGTAGGTGTTTGTGAAAAAAAATGAACTGATAATAAAACTTCCATTTTCGTATTTATGAAAAAATATTTAATGGGGTTTCTGTTAGTGGAAAAAAAATTAAATTCATAACCCAACTCCCAGTTTTGTATTTATAAAAAGAATAGTTTATGATATAATTGTTAGTGACAAATAAAAATAAGTAATAAAGCTGCAATTTATGTATTTATATTAAACTGAAATTTATGACATAGCAAATCTTAGTTACTTGATAAGTTAATTACTTACCTATACCCCAGCAGACTTAGGTCCGTCAAAATTTAATTTTGGAACTTATTCATATAAGAAAACTAAACTGAACTCCTCGTTACTGAATCCAATAAATTTATTTTTTTACCAGCATCTTTCCGTGCGCCCTCGCGCGCGTCCGCGTCTCAGCAGAGAAGATCGGTTAGCCAATGAAAATAACCTGTTTAAAATATTTAATCTTACCTGCTCGCCGAGGGCGTCCTAATCGGGATGGTCTCCTGAGCCTTGGCCTCGTTGTGTACGGGTATGAGACCCGGGGGCAGGGCCACCTCCTCCTCCAGCTCGGAGTCGTCCGAGCTCTCCTCCCGGCAGCAGAGGCTCCTGCAGCACTTGGACATCCTGCAGGATACGCCGTCGACGGTAGTCCTATCTGATAGTTCGGTCTAATGGAGACTTGATGTGTGCACTATTCCGTATTGCTTCTCGGTGGACTTTACCGGACTTGTAGACTATTTCAGCTAAGTGGGCCGAGTGGAATCCTGAGGTTCCTTGGTTGAGAGACTATATCCTAATTGATCAGGAGGACTTGCAGACTTGCAAATAAGACTGTTCTAAATTATCAAGGTTACTACGACTTGCTTTAGATATTCTTAAATGTTGAAATGTGGTCTCCACTTTGAGACTTTTTTTCGAAGGACTGCTCTGAATGTTTAGACGTACTTAAAAACTTGTCAAGAGGACCATTTCATTGGTTTAAATGAACTTTCAGCGTGAAAATATTAATATCTCAACCTAGCTTTCATTGCAAGGATGCAAATGAGAGATGATGAGTGTCCTTGTGAAAGTTATATGAAACTCAGAAGCTTAGGTCATTGAATAACGAAGCTTATTTGCATGTATCTGTAACGAATGTGTTATTGAAAAAACAGATGAATAATGCAAAGATATTTTGAAGTCGTAATCTTGAATAACCGAATGACCTTGAAACACATGGAAAAAGACTTACAACTAATAAATCACTTTGTTGTCTCTGAATGATGTATACTATAGGAGACATAAAAAGATGATTGATAAAAGAATTCCTTCTGATTTATCGACAGAACAGCCCTGATCATTTGTCAAATGTGACCCTTTTAGTCTTAAATGTTATAACCCTAACGCTTACTGATTTTTTTCCCAGTCGTCAGCGTTCGCTTAATTATTTTCTTTTATTTTTTACTGTTGTCTCTTTTAAAGTTAGTTTTTTATCCCTTCATTTTCAGAGTTCACTCAGTCACTTAATATTCTTTTCGTCCTTAACAGCTCAAGTTAGTTCGTTTTTTTTTTTTTGTAATTTTTTTTAATGTCAGTTGTCAATTTTCACAAAAAATCACAATCCAAGATATGTCGAATGAAACGTCACCAATTTCGCCTCTCGGTTATAGGTGATTACGGGTATTAATCCTTTACGTGGAGCTTTGGCGAAACGCCTCTTGGATACGAGATTTTTTTTATTTATTTCTATTTTTTTTTTTTTTTTTTCGTTCGACTTCGTCTGAACAGCTTCACATTTCAACCTGTCGAAGAGAAAGGTAGAAATTAGGAACTAGACTAATCATCTTGTGAAGTACCGTTGAGGACCAGGGAACATTTTGAAAGTATGATTTATTAAGGTCCCTAATTTGTTACTGTTGTAGGCAAATAAATGGTAGTGAGACACGCCTTATATATATATATATATATATATATATATATATATTATATATATATATATATATATATGTATGTATGTATGTATGTATGTATGTATGTATGTATGTATGTATGTATGTATGTATGTATGTATGTATGTATGTATTAGATTATTGAATGCTGTCCTCCTCTCTCTCTCTCTCTCTGAGTTGAATTCATGGAAACACTGACGCTAGTAGGGAAGAATCACTCTTCATTATGGCAAATTAATATGCCTTGCAGTTAAGCTGTGTGTGTGTGAGAGAGAGAGAGAGAGAGAGAGAGAGAGAGAGAGAGAGAGAGAGAGAGAGCTTAGATAGACTCGCTGGTATAAGCTGGCATCTTTTCTGACAGACTTGGCTATATGCATAGTTAGTTAACCTCGTATGTTAAAAGAGAGAGAGAGAGAGAGAGAAAGGTTGCTACATTTTGGTATTCTCAGTAACAAACTTCCTGGTGTTTTCAGAATGTCAACAACCTTGCCTCCCCCACCTCCACTTCCTCCCCCTCCCAACCCCCACCCACCTCCTTCGCCCCCTCTGTCATATTAATCAATTTTGGGTAGATGCATAATGAAGTCGAGAAATATTGCTCAGCGCTTTTTGTATATTTCACAGAGAGAGAGAGAGAGAACCCCAATTGTTTACATGGTAGAGTAGATACGTCGGTTGGCTCCGTTGCATAATGCCAAAGTGTTTGTTTTTGTGCCGCGCCGTCTGGTTAAGTGGTTTGAGAAACGCTCACCTTGCCTCCGAGCATTTGGCAATCCGGAGACAATGTCACAGAACAAGAAGCAGAAGAAGAACGACACTCACTTGTTCGGAATTCGGGGGTGGATCGTCAGTCGACATCGGGGACGTTTTGCGCGGGAAGAACGCCTCCCTTCCCGCGAGACGCTTGTCAGACGATTTGTATTGAAACGAGAAGTCGAATTCGTTAGAAGTCTTATCGAACATTGCATTCTTCCAAAAGAAATATGGGGCACGAATCAATCGCAATGAAAGAAGAGCAGCTCACGATGAAGTTGGGATGAGAATGGGAGCCGTTACAAAGATTTACCCCTACTCTTAATTTTACCCACGAGACCCTTTTCCACCTTTCATTGGTCTATTTTTATTTATTTACTTTTCCTATCCTTGATATGGGCTTGAGAGTGGAAGCCTCGTTGCTTTACATACATAAGTAACGTTAGAATCAAGATATAAACAGTAAACGCCAACCATATTATGTCGATTTCATCACAAGACTGTTTACATTCTGTCAAAAGCGTGCGTTCAAGTGTATGCAGTATATTTGTCAGGTATTAGAGGAAATCTGTATATATATTGAATCGTTAAACACGTAACATTTATTAATTTTTTTTCTTCAAAGAATATTCTTTATTATATTTTCGATAATAATAGTCAATGAAAGGAAACTAAATGAAATATCAATAAAAAAAAAAAAAAATCCCGTTTCTGCTCAAGGGCTCTCGACTAGCTCTTGAGTCTATGACCATGCAGTGAATGACTTTT
>NC_061092.1:9302466-9369966 GCF_015104395.2 Macrobrachium nipponense | reverse complement strand
TGCACTTCCTACATATGGGAGAGATGTTATTTCCATCTATCGTTCTTTGAACATATTAGGTTCTTTGGGCCTGATCTTATGCCGCTGTTATCACTCCTTCAGTTTCCTTCTTGAGCTCTCCCCTCTGTGGCCATTGCCATGTGTCATTGCTGGCTAGTTCTTTAGTCCGTCTCATGTATTGTCCGTGCATTATTATTATTATTATTATGAACTTTATTTGATATTTTACAATTCACAAAGTATATAATGAACCAACAGCTAAACACGGTTTAGAATTCCCGAAAAATAATGAGTAAAACTACAGTCCATATTATTATTATTATTAACTTTGATTTATATCTTACAATACACAAAGTATGTACAGAACCAACCGCTAAACCCGATTTAGAATTCCCGAAAATAATAAGTAAAAATACAGTCCATCATTTGGCATAGCTCACCTGTAAACCTGGGTTTGCATTCAGCAGCCGAGTGGATGATTAAGAATTATCTAGTGTCGGTCAGCCACCGATTAGACAAATTCCCTCCTAAGGCTTAAGTGACTGTGAGTCACTGGACAAATCAGCTGTGTACAATTTAAAACCTTTTAAGGAGTTTGTCACCAGTTAATAAATCATGATTGTCGAAGAGGGAGGATTAATATACGATATAATTTGTAATATTAGTGGATGTGTTGAGTATATAATTTTTTCTCTAATATTTGTGATTAATTCTGATGTATTTGTTTCTAAAATTGTAATTTGATACTAAAGGTTTTTTTTTAACTTTGCATTGTTTACGAAATGTACATTATATGGACTTCCCTTTCACTTCGGAATCAGCCCGAAGCGTATGTCACAAAATAATAATAATAATAATAATAATAATAATAATAATAATAATAATAATAATAATAATAATAATAATGTGTGAGTGTATACATGTATTTACAGCCGTATTTATTCAGACTGAAACTTTCTATGCAATCGTTTTATAAAATACATTCTTTAGAAATGAATGATGTACAAAACTATTCCTACGGTGTTGAAAGTTTTGCCCATTTTGTGAGAAAGGAAAAGGCGTTCCTTTGTTATTAAAGAAATTGGTTATCGTGGTAAAAATGATAACTCTGTTGCAGAGGAAATAGTCACAATATAATATTCACACAGAGTACTTCATGACTATGTAAACATACGAAAAGAAGCATTGTTATTCTTTTTAAAGCGTTGAGCAAAACTATTTAAACGAAAAAAAAAATGACTTAAAAAAAATGAAATATACATCAAACTTACGAATTTCACGGTGCATAATCTCGTCTCACAGCCTTCAAACACGCTTTCATGTTCATCCAGTATGTTTTCTTAACGAATCTGACGGCTTTGTTCTACAGCTCAGTCGAACACAATCTCGAATATCTTAAGATTTATGTTGAAGACCAGTTTTATATTAACCGCGAGAAAACAGTAGCTGCCACAGATAAGTTTGTTTATTGTAAACTATATTCACAATTTTTTTCTTTATTGCAGAGTCTCACACAACACTGAAATATTGTTGGTCTGATGACGAGCGTTTTTTGTTTTCGTTCAATGACTGAAGCACAGTCTGTAAGATATATATATTGAATATTTTTCTTTCGCGCTCTCCTTCTTAATGGGATATTTACCGTCCATATCCAAGTCACATTAGAACCACAAGTCTAACAAACAGAGGTACTACACAACACGACTCACGTCAGAGTGCCACGACCCTAAAGAGTGCCTCCTTTCGCGAAGGGCAGCGTGGCATTCTCATATACTTCGGGAGGGCACGGGACGAAGGTATTCGTGAGGGGAGAGACAGATAGATACAGAGACACACACTGAGAGAGAGAGAGAGAGAGGAGAGAGAGCTGGAGGGTACGTGGCACCGACCGGGCAAGGGCGGGACGGGCACTGGCAAGAAATCATAGCGAGCCCCTCAGGATGGGCGGCTCTTGTCAGCTCTAGGGGCACCCGAGATAAAAGTCGTAAGAGGTCTCTGGTGCCCGATTTTATTCGTTGTACTCGGCGGGCGGTCGCTCTGTGTTGGGGGAGGGGGAGGGGAAGGGAAAGGTAGGGCGATTCCTTTTCTTTTATTGTCACTTTCCATCTCTTTAATTCAAGTTGCTCTTTTGTATTGGGCCATTTTTATGAATAATTTTAAGCCACACGTTTTCTGCAGCCTTCAAGTTTCTGAAAGGTACCAGAAACGTTTTTGTTTTGTTTTGCTTTGAAGTTTCTGGAGTGTTACTTATTCACGTTTAGATAATCTTTATGTACGTGCTTGCTGGCTGAGAAAGATATCCTGAACTGGTTATAGTAGATCGCAAAGATCTCTTTCAAGTAGGAAAGTGGTTTTAGTGTGAATACGCGGCTGGGGCACTCGCTTGTCAAGTTGTCTTATATTGCTTAAATTCAGCGGTGCAGCTAAACGTCTATTAATCTTATTAATTATTTGCCAAAGTAGTTTCCAGTTCAGGTAAATTGGTTTCGATTTCAAGCCAAACAAGTCGTCAAGTAAAGCTCAAGAGGCATTTTTGCACAGTTATTAATCTTAAACAAATTCCAAGGAAGATCCTTTCTTTAAATGGACTGATTCTACATTATTAAGTCGTGTGGAATGCTACTAAAAATGATCAATCTAAGTAACGAACTTTAACTCATTTTCTAATTTTGAATTCTACTTATAAAAGTGCTGTTCAGGCTACATGTGGTGCTCAGGTATTAAGGCAAACACGAGACATTCTTTATTTTTTAATTCTACTTATGAAAGTACTGTGCAGGCTACGTGTGGTGCTCAGGTAATAAGGCAAACACGAGACGTTCTTACCGTCCTCCTGTAATGAGTTGTGCCAACTTTTATTAATAATTTTTGAGGGGAAATGTCGTAGATATATCTCACATATTAATCAGTGTAATTGCTTCAGAATGACTCAAGCTCCCATTTTGGTCACAAAGAGTTTGGATTGAAATCTCGGAGACCAGAAATTTATATTTAGCTCTATTAAATGCCCAACATACATACATACATGAAGCTTATATGAAGGTCTTGTATTCGATGTGTATTATTGGCAATGAATGACAGCATCTTCTAAATGTATCTAAATCATGTATACCGGACGTGGTATACATTTTATATTAGGTATACATCAGTAATCAATTACACCATCTCTGAAGTTATATTCACATAATACATAGCAAATAGGAAAAAATAGTGTTCTTTATGTATTACTGGTAATAAATTACGCAATCTGTCAGACTGCATTAAAATCATTCACAATACATAAAAACAACCTTCAATATTCAGTGGTAAATATCGGTGGTGAATTTCGCCATCTCAGCATTTATGAAAACCGTTTTATGACGAAATATATTTTTTTGAAAAATAAAAGAGAAAAATAAGAGATTAAAATTCTGGAAACCAGAGCGTTGCATGAGCAGAGTCCAACCGTTTAAATCTTATTTCAGGGACCATTAATAATCTAGAATTACGGTTGCGTGAACGGGAGAGAGAGAGAGAGAGAGAGAGAGAGAGAGAGAGAGAGAGAGAGAGAGAAAGTTGACTCATCATTTTAGTGAACAGGAAATCTACAGAGAGAGTGAAGGTATCAAGACAACCCTTAATTGAGAGAGAGAGAGAGAGAGAGAGAGAGAGAGAGAGAGAGAGAGAGAGAGAGAGAGAGAATTTATATTTAGCCCTCTTGATTGCAAGACCCAATTTGTTGCGGCATTGGCCCCGTCTGGAGGTAGCGTCATGTGACATAATAATCATAATAATAATTTGAAGAGGATGCCATTGCTCAGGACGAGTGCCCATCGCCCAAGTCTCCGTGCCCAGATTTATCTCTCCGGAGTAATTACGACAGACTCGTTACGAATAACATTCTGGAGACTCTCTCTCTCAAATTCAATTATACAATATCTATTAATGTAAACTTGATCCAGTCTTGACGAGTGGTATGTTAAACGTAAGTTCTCTCTCTCTCTCTCTCTCTGTATATGTGTACTATAATGTATATACACGGAGAGAGAGAGAGAGTTGACTCACTATTTTAGAGAACAGAAAAGATACAGAAATAGTTCGGGAAATCAAGATTATTCTGAATTCAAAACGAGAGAGAGAGAGAGAGAGAGAGAGAGAGAGAGAGAGAGAGAGAATTCGTAGATTGTGGCTGTGGGAGGCCAAGTGTAGCGCCCCGTGTTATTTATTC
The DNA here is from genome assembly GCF_015104395.2 of Macrobrachium nipponense. Lineage (NCBI taxonomy): Eukaryota > Metazoa > Arthropoda > Malacostraca > Decapoda > Palaemonidae > Macrobrachium > Macrobrachium nipponense. The sequence goes on along the minus strand of NC_061092.1, from coordinate 9,365,759 downwards.
AGTAGCCCCACACGTGCCCTACCTCGTCATATATGCCCCATCTAAAAAAAAAAATTTAATAACATTCGTTCGAAGAACCAGAGTGAAAGAGAGGGGGGGAGGGAGGGGGAGAATTCTTGAGGGGTTGGTGGGTTCCTCTTTCCCCTTCAATTTAATTCCCCCATACATACATCCCCCCTCCCACCCCACTCTTATTTCCTGGAGAGAAATTTTAATTTGATTCACTTTTTCTCTATTATATGTCTCTTTTGCTGCTATTCTTTCATGTTCTTTATTTTGATTTTTTTATTTCTTCCTCCTCCTCCTCCTCCTCCCTCTTCAATCTTGGCATGACGTTCAACGTAGGTTTTACTGATCTTCGACTTTGAGTGTCAGGAAATATGTTCACTTTTTTCCTTTTCTTTTTTTATTGACGTCTACGATAGACCTTGCTTTTTCCCTCGTTGAAATACTGAGGTTATATTTTTGCTCTTGTTTGTTTGTTTATCGGCTCTCTTCTCTTTTTGTCTGTTTATTAGCCAGCATATGCGAAAAAAGTCAAGGGGGAATTTTGACTAAACCTTTTATTAGATTCGGTGATATATAGGAACGTAAACATTAGGAAAGAAGGGGCCCTTTGGTTGCTGGATCTCCAAATTGATTTTGTAATTGGAAACAAGTGAGCAGATTTTTTTTTTTTTTTTTTTACAGATAGGAGAATAACTTTTGAGGGGGGGAAGGGGGACGGACGGTAGATTGATCACCCTTGGCGGAGGTTTGCGACATACGAAGTCTCCTGTTTCATTTATTTATAAGTTCTTATGTTACTTATGTTTCTCATAGCTTGATATGTTGAAGTTAATTTTTCTTACTTCTCCTCTTTCATTTTTTTGTTCTGTACGAATGAGATGCCCTTTAGAAATAATAATAATAATAATAATTAAAAAATCCTCATAGTAGCACGAGTCTTCAAATGGAGAAACAAATCCACAGTTATGTAAATGTACATATATTTCAGTTTAAAAACAGCAAAGATAGCTTTCGGGAATCTGTACGGTTCCCCTTATCAATCTTGATAAGGGGAACCGTACAGATTCCCGAAAGCTATCTTTGCTGATTTTAAACTGAAATATATGTACATTTACATAACTGTGGATTTGTTTCTCCAATAATAATAATAATAATAATAATAATAATATAATAATAATAAGCTTTAACAATAAACACATTATCTTTGAAAACCCATAATGTACTATACTTCATTTAAGTAGAGCTGCCTCTTCTACCATTCGAATCTCACTTGGAAGAACAACTAACCAGGTAGAAGAATGTGCTTTGGACTTATTACCAACCTCGGCTTTTTAACCATCTTGTGTCTAATTCCCATCTATTTTCCTCCTTTATTCCTCATGAGATATCAAGGCTTTCAGTACAAAGCCACCCAGTCATCAGGAGAAAGATTTCATTACCAGGTGGGCGTGTCTTTCATATATACGAGTGTGTGTGTACTGTACGTATGTTAGCGTGTGTCATATGTGTGTGTAGGCTGCTCATGTATAAATGTATGCTTGCACACGCGCACACATACACACACGCTTGTTCGTCAGTGTCTGCAAGGCGTGTTTATGTTCCTTCGTCTCTCTCTCGCGCGCTGTGTGTGTTTTGCCAGAGAGGCAAATGGTCTTGTCCCGTCATTATGGGTGTTTATACATCGTCCGTCAATGGAGCTGGAAGCCCATGTATTAGATAAACATCGTCTGGGTACATCTGAGCTCCTCAGGCAAGTTCCTCACTTAGGGGATGACATCCCCCTTAATTTTAACCCTGTCAGTTCTAATGTAACGTCTTGATTTGTCACGGGTTTTTTTATATTTTTATTTAATTATTTTATTTCCGATTGGTGGGATCTGATTGCCTGCATTAATCCACTTCTGTTGCGAGGAATGTTTGGCGTGTGTGTGTATCTATCTATCTATCTATCTATCTATCTATCATCTATCTAGTCTATCTATATATATATATATATATATATATATATGTATATATATATAATATATATAAATATATATATATATATATATATATATATATATATATTTCTAGATTGGAGTGTACGTTTCCGTTCAGATGAAGCTTGTTAGGGGTTATGTTTTTGAAGGTAGATTGAACGAATTTTTTTTTATAGTATTTATAAATTTGTAACGTGTCGGTCAAAGAGTTCTTCATATTATAGAAAATTTTGCGTAGGTTTCTGAAGAAAGCATTGTTCATATCGATTAGTCGTCGTTATATTTGTTACATTACGTAAGAATGCACAGACGAATAGAACATCAGTAATGCAAGGAATTGCAAAGCCCTGGTTGAGATTCATTCGACCTAAAGACAGACGCGGATAGACAGTGTAAGTTCGTTTAAAACAAAACAAACAAACAAACAAACAGATAGGCAGACAGACAGTGTAAGTCCTGGCTGGGAAAACACAGACCGTAAGGCATAATACAGTCAATGTAAGTCCTTTTATGACAGACAGACGAAAGAGACAGACAAATGTAAGTCTTCTTATGACAGACAGACAAAGAGACAGACAGATTGTAAGACATATGCAATCAATGTAAGTGGTTTTATGACAAGACAGAAAAAAAAGACAGACAGACCAACAGCCATACAGTCAATGTAAGTCCTTTTAATGACAGACAGACGGTGTAAGTTCTTTCAGGGAAGCCAAAATACGACCGGCCATTAAACCCGACACTAATTGGCGGTTCCAAGTCGTTCGTTCATACGTGCGTGAAATCAGAATAGCCCTACCCCCCCCCCCCCCCCCCCCCCCCCAACCCCACCCCCCCCCCCCCCCCCCCCCCCCCCCCCCCCCCCGCCCCCCCCCCCCCCCCCCCCCCCCCCCCCCCCCCCCCCCCCCCCCCCCACCCCCCCCCCCCCCCCCCCCCCCCCCCCCCCCCCCCCCCCCCCGCTTCATGCCACTGTATATCACACCCATTTTGCGAAGGGAGGAATCAGCCGCCGCCGTGTGTGTGTGTGTATGCCCGCATATACGCGTGGCAATGTAAAAATCCTCGCCTGCAGAATTGTACCAATTTATTTCGGAATGATTTTGTCGAGTCCGTGTGGTTAGGCGAATTCGTATCGTTGGGGTGTCACGGCAGTATTTTCCCTCACCATGACATTAAGATACGAGAATAAGAATAACATTGGTATACATATACAAAGATAATAATACTATTGTACATATGCACTGTTGTCAGTCTTCTTGCCTGAAGACACGGGTCGGAGAATGAAGACTGATGTTTATACTGCCTGGGAAATAGGATAGGCCTGTCCTACCTGCTATTACATGATATTCCTTGTGTGTATGGGTCTTACTATTGATGAGGCCAAGTGATGTCTTCCTACTGGGAGGCAGTTGAAGTGCTGATTTCCATTTTAGGGGTATTGAAGAAAATTCCTGGTATTCAGCTTGTTTCTTTATTACTCATTACATCATGCCAAATTTCTCCCAGGCCTAGTCTCCTGGACTTGATTAATTTACCTGGTCTTCAGAACTCCTGGACTAGATCTCTGGACTAGATCCCTGGAAATATTCATTTTATTTAATTTTTATTTTCCAGAAATCAATACAAGAGTAGTTTAACCCTTAAACGCCGAAGCGGTAAAAAAAAAAATTGTCTCCCGTGTGCCGGAGTGAGCACGGAAGCGGAAAAAATATTTTTTTCAAAAAATCACAGCGTGCTTAGTTTTGAAGATTAAGAGTTCATTTTTGGCTCCTTTTTTTGTCATTGCCTGAAGTTTAGTATGCAACCATCAGAAATGAAAAAAATTATCGTTATCATATATAAATAATGCGATATATGATAGCGCAAAAACAAAATTTCATATATAATTGTATTCAAATCGCACTGTGCGCAAAACGGTTAAAGGTAACAAGTTACTTTTTTTTCGTTGTAATTTACACTAAATTGCGATCATTTTGGTATATAACACATTGTAAAACGATAAAAGCAACACAGAAAATATTATCACAAAATAATGCATGAATTCGTAACGCACGGACGTAAACAAATATTTCTTTCAAAAATTCACCATAAATCTAAATATTGTCCTAGAGACTTCCAATTTCTTTCAAAATGAAGACAAATGATTGAATATTACTATATTGTAAGAGTATTAGCTTACAATTGCAGTTTTCGACCATATCTGACGAGTTAAAGTTGACCGAATGTCAAATTTTTTTTTTTTATATTTATATATGCAATTATTTCGGAAATAAGAAAAGCTATAACCTTCAAATATTTTTCGTTTTATTCTACATGAAATTGCGCACATTTTCATATATAAAACTCTATGAAATGCCTAATATGAAACGGAGCAAATATTCCGGGAATGGGACGTACGCATTTCGGAGATTTGTGGCGGAGAATCCGCGCGCGGAGGGAAGGAAAGATTTTTTTTAAATTCACCATAAATCTAAATATTGTGCTAGAGACTTTAAATTGGTTTCAAGATGAAGATAAATGGCTGAATATTACTAGACTGTAAGATTTTTAGCTTACAATTGCGTTTTTCGACCATTTCGGTAGAGTCAAAGTTGACCGAACGTGGTTTTTTTTTCTATTTATCGTGATTTTATGCAAATATTTTAAAAATGAGAAAAGCTACAACCTTCAATTATTTTTAGTTGTATTCTACATGAAATTGCGCACATTTTCATATATAAAACTTTATGTAACGGCTAATTTAAAATGGTGCAAACATTACCACAATCGCACGTATGATTTTTTCGGAAGAGTTACTGCGCGGACGTAAAGAAAATTTTATTTTTTTCATAAATTCACCATAAATCGAAATATTGTGCTAGACTTCCAATTTGTTGCCAAATGAAGGTAAATGCTTGAATATTACTAGAATATAAGAGTTTTAGCTTACAATTGCGTTTTTCGACCATTTCGGTAGTCAAAGTTGACCAAAGGTTGAAATTTTGTCAATTATCGTTATTTATGAAAATATCTCAAAACTGATAAAAGCTACAACCATGGGTTGTTTTTAATGAAATTGCGCACATTTCCATATATAAAACTTTATATAACGGCTAATTTTAAAATGGTGCAAACATTACCACAATCGCATGTATGATTTTTTTCGGAAGAGTTACCGCGCGGACGTAAGGAAAATGTTTTTTCATAAATTCACCATATATCGAAATATTGTGCTAGAGACTTCCAATTAGTTGCAAAATTAAGGTAAATGATTGAATATTACTAAAATATAAGAGTTTTAGCTTACAATTGCGTTTTTCGACCATTTCAGTAGAGTCAAAGTTGACCGAAGGTTGAAATTTTGGCAATTATCGTTATTTATATGAAAATATCTCAAAACTGATAAAAGCTACAATCATGAATATTTTATTGTTGTATTCTACATAAAAATGCACACATTTTCATATATAATACTTCATGTAACGGCTAATTTACAATGGTACAAAAATTATGTCAGTGACGAAATAATTTCAGAGATGTGTCACTAATACTTTTTAGTGCGGCAAGAAAGAAATTCGCGCTTGCGCGCCTGTGTAACGATTGTAAACAAAACAACACCTTGATCCATGAACTCCCAGCATCCCCCAAGGCGCGTGATTCAAGAGTTTTCGGCTGGTAGGCCTAAAAGTATTTTTCCGCAAATTTTTTTAAAAACTTTTTTATGTCGACGTAAAATACGTCCAGTCGGCACCCGAGAGACAAAAAATGTTGACGTAAAATACGTCCAGTCGGCAGTAAAGGGTTAAAACAAAACAAAAATAACTGTTTATATTGAGACTTCAAAAAAAATATATCAACTACAGATTATGGGAATTGCTTTTCCTTCATAATAGGATAAGTATCAAACGTGGAGCAACCCTGGAATCAATTAATTTACAATAAGGTGTAAATCACTTGATACCCTACTCCACACACTACTAAATATTTGCACACAATATATGTCAATGGGTAAGGCTACCTGAAAGATTTCTGAGAAACTTACTAAAATGAGGTAAAATTAGGCTAAGGTGCCTTTTAACAGGATAGTCTAGCCTAGGCTTCTTCAAAAATCGTTAAGGATAGCCTATGCAAAGTTTACATGGCTGATTTTTGACTAGGTTACAATAGGCCACAAAGTTAGGTTAGTTTAATGAGGGAACAGGCTAAGTCCTATGTAATTAGTTTTCCATGAATTTATATACATATAGCCTAACTATATTTATCAAAAATAGTCATAATTCCTCATTCAAACAGGATTAGTCTAGGGTAGGCCTTCTTAAATTACTGTATAGCCTAGTCTAAGATCATGATCGGCAGTGGAAATTTCCATGAGAGAGGAGGGCCATGTTGTGGTACCCTTTGGCACTGGTATTTGCAAAAACTGTATACAAACAAAACTCTTATAACTACTTTTTTAACGTTTTACGACCCCATCGAACGCTAAGTTACAACTCAAACTAACACAGCAAAATTTCATGCCAACTAATGAATGTGAAGTGTCTTTCACGACAATGAAAATTTTCCTCTTTAAGGCATTGCAACTTGTTTGACTGGGCAGGCAACTCTGCACTTGAATTCTCGTCTGCTACTGTTCTTTCATGATAATGATCTGTTCCAAATATAATGAACTAACGGTAATATCACGACTTTAAAAGCTTACCTTGCAAGGGATAGATAATCATTTGTATTAATAACTTGGCAAAATAGCCAAAATGAAAGGGTGGACCGTCTGACGTCCTCCTCACATGAAAGCATTCGTGATTCTTACATGTGTTGCTAGTGTTACCAAATTGCAGACGAAAGATTCAGGGCAGTGCTCCCATACTCAGAGTGAGAGAAAAACAAAACAAGGGACTGGCTACACTGCCACGCACTTGTCCACAACAGAAACGAAAACATTTCACAGTTCCAATCACTTACAATTGCAGTGTAAAGATATTAGAGGAGGATGATGAATCAATTCCTAAATAAATCACTAATAATTAAAGTAATATTTTTCCCATTACAATGCTTTTCCCTCGGGGAAGAATTGATTCATGTCCACTCTAATATCAAGGACAACTTTTCCTAACGGAACCAAACAGTTCCTTAGATGGGTCTGCGATTGTGGAAAACAGGTCTTGTACAGTAGAAACAAGTAACGATCTCACACTAGAGACTAAAGAGGCTCTTGCAACAACATAAAACAAGGATATACTTGAGTACTAAATGGGGACACTACCCTATAGGTGTGCGTTAAATACAGCTTTCCTAATAGCTTTGTCTAGCCTAATACTGAGGTTGGATTGACTCCACTTACACAGGATGTCACATCACTCTGCAACAAAAGAGTTCTCCACATGTGGAGACAGAATTTACTCCTATTGAGGCGTCCTAATGATTATCAAACTCACCAAAGCTCTTGGCTAGAAACGACTCTAAACTTGAATCTCAAAGGGGTTTGGAAAGTGGTGTACTCTATCCTCTAAGATGTACCAATCCAGTACTACAAGAGCAAAACTGACAATTTCCTATAAGACAAGACCCATAAGACCACAATCGCATTCCCAACCAGGGCACTATGTGAATTCTTGTACAAAATGTTCTACATTATACCTTTGTTCATTACTTCAACACTAAAGTTTTCACATTACTGGCCCCTGCGAATAGAAAAAATTATATTTTCATCAATTTCAAACAAATGAAAAGAGAATACACAAAATGTACAAAATTACAGTACATCATCACACAGAGTCTATATCTCTTCAATGAGACGTGAGGGAGGCACAATATTCCTAGCACCTCTTGTACAAACTCCTTCAGTTACTATATCAGGCACATTTTCAGAGTGCTCTTTCATGGTAACTAACCATTCTTCATCACCGTGGAATGGCTTTAGTTTATGAGCAGCTCGTTCTACGATTGTATCATCAAACAAATTTTTCAACACATAAGTGGATCCATCTCGCACAACTTCTACCACTCTATAGGGTTCAAGCCACTTAACATTTAACTTTCGACTAGTACCAGGTATTTGAGTCTCATTTCTGACCCAGACTAGTGAATTCTTTTCAACACTCATATTCACTCGCTTTCGGTTAGCTATACTTAAAAATGTTTTTGACCTCTCTAAGTGGGTCTTTTGGATTATCTCATGAACTTTGGCGATATCAGAATCACTCACTTCATCATCAATTGATGGCAATGTAGTTATTATTTGTCTAGCAGGTCTCCTGCTAAAGAAGACATAATGTGGCTGTTCACCTGTTGTTGCATGTACAGCACAATTAAGGACTCGTTGGGTTTCGCCTAAATAGGTTGGCCACTGATAAGGATGACCCTGACACATGACATTCAATAGGGTCTTCATAGTCCTATGCATTCTTTATGATATGCTTTTACCTTCAGGATGGTATGGTGTGATGAAACCAGTGTTAATGTTGTGCTTTTGGCAAAGATCTCTAAACTGTTGTGATGTGAATTCAGCAACATTGTCAAGAATTACACACCCTGGAATTCCAAAATCATTTAAATATTTCTGAAAATTCTTACTGACCACTTCTGTAGTCTTATTCCTCAATGGGTAAAACTTCACAAAGCGTGAATAATGATCAATCACTGTAAGAACGTAACGGTACCCATTTGCACTAGACATCATATCTGTCAAATCAATACTGATACGCTCCAAGGGTTTATGTACTGGTGGGAGTTCTTGGAATTTCTGCTGTAAGGATGGACTGTCTTTATGAACCTGACATGTAATGCATTCTTTAACAAACTTAACCACATCAGATCTAAGTGAAGGCCAATAGAAATAAGTCTCCAGGGCATCAATAGTTTTCCTTCTCCCTAAATGACTAACAACAGACTCATGACCAAACTTCAAAGCAGCTTTCCTAAGCTCCTGCGGTACCACAAGTCTTAACTGAATACTATTGTCATGCTTGTCAGCACTCAGATATAACAAGCCTTCATACAGCATAAACTGATGGATGAACGCTCTGGGAAACTTCTTCCTAGGCAATTTTCCTCCTTTTAAGTATGCAATCAACTCACCCCATCTTGTTTCACCTACCTGCTTAGCCTTGTATTCTTCCTTACTCAACCCAAGATAATTGTCTTGATTATTGTGAAAGATTGCCCTAACAGGCCTACTTAACTGATCAGCTACCTCATTGTGCTTTCCTGGCCTATACACAACTTTGAAGCGATAATCCTGCATTTCAATAATCCATCTATTCATCCTAGGTGACTTTGTCTTTCTTTTGAATACTGACACAAGAGGCTGATGGTCTGTGTGGATTGTAAATGAACACCCCAAAGAAAATGATGAAACCGCCTACATGCTAACACAATAGCCAAGGCTTCCCTATCAGTAGTAGAATATCTCTGTTCTACAGGTTTCAATTTCTTTGAAAAGTATCCAACAGGTTTCAAAAGGCCATCACTCTCCTGCATCAGCACTGCACCTACATGATTCAGACTAGCATCTGTGAATAACTGAAAAGGTCTTGTCATGTCTGCTTTTATGAGCAAAGGAGCTGTCATAAGGAGCTGTTTCAACTGCTCAAAACTAGACTGACATTCTGGTGTCCATGCAAATGGCTGTTTCATTCTTAAAAGATTGATTAAGGGGACAGCAATTTTAGCAAAATTTTGTATGTGCTTGCGATAAAATCCGCACATTCCTAAAAATCTTCTAGTTCTTTGACATCAGTAGGAGCTTTCATATCTCTGATGGCACTTATGTTGTCAGGACAAGGCTTGCATCCTTCTTTGGATATTATATGGCCAAGAAATTTTATCTCTTTTTGCGCAAACTGACACTTCTTGATGTTTAACTTCATACCCTTTTCACTAAATAATTTGAACAGCTCTTCTAATCTCTGAATTAATTCTTCCAAGCTGGGTGCCCATACTACAATATCATCTAAATAATTCTTTAGGTATCCCTTTTTTAGCAACGGAGCCAAGATATTACCTATTACCCTCAAAAATATAGCTGGGCTGCAACTCAAACCAAACGGTAACCTCTTAAACCTATATGAGGAGACTCCATCACTAAAAGTGGTCAGATCTCTACTATCTTCATCTAATTCTACTTGATAATAAGCGTCCTTCATGTCCAATGAAGCATAAAATTGATTTCCTGATGCTGACTCAACTAACTCTTCTAACCTAGGCAAAGGATGGATGTCAGTTTGAAGGTGGGTATTGACTTTTTGATAGTCCAAGCACATTCTTTGAGAATTATCTGGTTTCCTTACCAAGACTATAGGACTTAACCATGCAGCTGTGGATGGCTCAATTATATCTTTAGCTTCCATATCCTCCAACATATTTGCAATAAGCTGCTTGGCTTTCTCAGGGTATCTATACATGGGTGACCTAACTGGTTCGGAATCACTAACATTAATATGTCCCTGAACTCCCTTGAATTTTCCTATTTCATCACTCTCCACTATGAAAACTTGGTGATTTTTCATGACTAGATTCTTTAACTGGGCCTGCTGTTCATCATCTAAATGTGACCAATCTTGCTGTGCAATCAAATTTTCCAGCTTTTTCTCTCTAGTGCATCCTTGTTCTGGTACAACATGCATGCTTTCAGGTATCAGCTCATTCCTAATTTCAATCTTTCGACATGTGGGAGCTACTGAAATGATGTCCCTTTCATCAATCTTATTGTAAGTACCTATCAGTGTTCCTATTTTCAACTTAACTACACCCTTTGTACTATTTATGAGAGGTATATGTACTTCCTGATTATCAGTGACTTTAAGGCACAAAGCCTTCGTAGCACCATAGGCTTTTAAGTCTGAGGTATATTAGAGTATTGTATCTTTTATTTCATTTACAGACACTGCATAAATACCTGCATAAGAGGGAGGTAGAATAATTTTTTTCTTTAATCTTATCTCATCTACTCCACGGCTTAATGGCTGAATAGTTTTGAGATTCCTAATTCTCCTTGTGGAAGGTCTCAGTTTAAGAAGCCGCACATGATATGTAATATTATTCCAAATTACTATACCCTTTATACGATCCCATGTTAGACGAGCAACCCCAAGCAAATCTGTGCCCAATAGAATTTCTGTATCTAACAAGTTGTCTGGCACAATAAAAAACAAGTGAGTAACAACTCTAGTGCCACTATGAACTTCTAAATAAACAGATCCTAGTACTGGTACAACTGCCTGGGTGACTCCCGTTAACCTTGGTAAATTTCTCATCTTGGCAGGCTTCAAACCGAAACTTTCCACAAAGGATTTCTTAACTATGCTGGCACAGCTACCTGTATCAACTAAGGCTTCAATCATGTTATCATTAACCACCAGACTGATAGTAGGCGCTCGTGCCGGACTCCCTAGTCATTTTATACCTACTTTTCCTGGACATCCTACATGACCTCTCCTACTATTTTGTTGGAGACAATCAAAACAAACTCCCTTTGGATGATCAAGAGGACAATCAGACAGATTATGGTCAGTCACTCTGCAAAGGTCACAGTATTTTTTTACTATTACTCTTTTGTTTCTTCATGTTTACTTTCTCCAGTTTTTTTACTTAACTCTTCAAGCTTCTTTCTCAAATTATCTAGCTCGCTTCTTTGTATTTTCCCCTGTTGAACACCTGTTACTGGGGTTGATGACTGAGGGTTCCCAGTGCCTGAAATTGGCAAGACTCTATTCCCATTACTACCATTCATTCCTTGAGCCCTATAATATTCTTCTTTGGCCCATGTCATGAAATTTTCCAACGGAATATGGTCTGCTAAGAAATCAACTAGTTTGGCTTGGGCCTGTGAATTCAATCCCTTATAAACCTTTGTCTTAAGGAATTTATCTGATATTGGAATTGGATCATTGGGGAATTTCAAAGTTAAAGCTGAGATTTTACACTGTAATTTATTAATAAAGGAACTAGGAGGTTCATCAAAATAGTAAGTCATGGCAGTAATCTCTTGCCATGCCTGTAACAGAGTGGCTGAGCCAATAAACTGCTTCTTCATAAGTTTCTTAATCTCATCCCAAGGTAGATTATTACCCTGTTTTACTAACGCTGCTGTTAAGAAAGTAGCTATATCCGGTTCAGCCCGGGCCATTGCCACTTCTATTCTTCTGTCGTCTGAGCTAGTGCATGACTCTACTTGTCTAAAAAAAGTATTAAGTCTGTTGTCAGCAAGAACTCCCTTGAGTTCAGAAAGTTTGAGAAGGGCTACATCTTTCGGCTTTAACACTGGTACATTCTGAGGAATTGCTACTGGAGTGTTTACTGAATAAAAGAATGGATTGGTATTAGTAAAGGAATAAGTAGGCTGTGATCCAAGGAAAGGATTGGGTGTTACAGTCTGTTGACCTTGCTGCAAAATGAATGGGTTTGACTGACTGGTATGAAGGTTTTGACAAGAGTTACCTGATGATGGATTAGGTATAGGTGTGGATGGTTGTGTAGGAGGTTGTACTACCACTGCAGGGTTAGGTGGTGTTGATACATTTATGGATATTGAGGGCACTGTACTTGTGATAGTAGTTGTGGTTTCTGGTGGGTACTTAGTATTTGTACGAGGTGGTATTGGGGGTATGTATTGTGGGGTTCCTGTTATGGTTCTGAGGTTGTCACATGAGAATGGATTACTTGGAATGTGAGACGTATGTGGTGTAGACATTATGGATGGTTGAGTGTTATTATGTTCGGGTGTTAAGTGTTGTATTGTCCCCTGTGTGTCAACCAACTTCTGGTCCAAGTCCTTGATTTGACTTGATAAATCTCCCACTTGAGACCCAACGTCCTGGGAAGATTGAGTGAAGCTCTTAAATGTCTGTAATGTCTGTTGTATTTCTTGTTCTAATTGAATTAGATCAATATATAATTCATCAGTACCAGTCGCCATTGTTACAATATTTCAAAGACTTACATATATAATCAAATAAAATGTAAACTACATTAAGAGACAATACCATACAATCCGTCACTAAAGAAATAATGAATAGGCATGTAAACACGTCATGACCTTAATCAGACAAAAATCAACAATATTGTATAAAGAAATGCATACAATACGACAAAACATTATAAGTGACCTACATAATATATAGGCACAGTGGGTCTGGATCCATAGCATTGGACTACAGATCACACCACAGCTGCCACCAAATGTCGCAGGAGGCTTCCCTCACCATGACATTAAGATACGAGAATAAGAATAACATTAGTATACATATACAAAGATAATAATACTATTGTACATATGCACTGTTGTCAGTCTTCTTGCCAGGAGACACGGGTCGGAGAATGGTACTGTGTCATTGTTGACACGGTGGGTATGAAGACTGACGTTTATGCTGCCAGGGAAATAGGGTAGGCCTGTCCTACCTGCTATTACACGATATTCCTTGTGTGTATGGGTCTTACTATTGATGAGGCCAGGTGATGTCTTCCTACTGGGAGGCAGTTGAAGTGCTGATTTCCATTTTAGGGGTATTGAAGAAAATTCCTGGTATTCAGCTTGTTTCTTTATTACTCATTATATCATGCCAAATTTCTCCCAGGCCTAGTCTCCTGGACTTGATTAATTTACCTAGTCTTCAGAACTCCTGGACTAGATCTCTGGACTAGATCCCTGGACTAGATCCCTGGAAATATTCATTTTATTTAATTTCTATTTTCCAGAAATCAATACAAGAGTAGTTTAAAACAAAACAAAAATAACTGTTTATATTGAGACTTCAAAAAAAATATATCAACTACAGATTATGGGAATTGCTTTTCCTTCATAATAGGATAAGTATCAAACGTGGAGCAACCCTGGAATCAATTAATTTACAATAAGGTGTAAATCACTTGATACCCTACTCCACACACTACTAAATACTTGCACACAATATATGTCAATGGGTAAGGCTACCTGAAAGATTTCTGAGAAACTTACTAAAATGAGGTAAAATTAGGCTAAGGTGCCTTTTAACAGGATAGTCTAGCCTAGGCTTCTTCAAAAATCGTTAAGGATAGCCTATGCAAAGTTTACATGGCTGATTTTTGACTAGGTTACAATAGGCCACAAAGTTAGGTTAGTTTAATGAGGGAACAGGCTAAGTCCTATGTAATTAGTTTTCCATGAATTTATATACATATAGCCTAACTATATTTATCAAAAATAGTCATAATTCCTCATTCAAACAGGATTAGTCTAGGGTAGGCCTTCTTAAATTACTGTATAGCCTAGTCTAAGATCATGATCGGCAGTGGAAATTTCCATGAGAGAGGAGGGCCATGTTGTGGTACCCTTTGGCACTGGTATTTGCAAAAACTGTATACAAACAAAACTCTTATAACTACTTTTTTAACGTTTTACGACCCCATCGAACGCTAAGTTACAACTCAAACTAACACAGCAAAATTTCATGACAACTAATGAATGTGAAGTGTCTTTCACGACAATGAAAATTTTCCTCTTTAAGGCATTGCAACATGTCTGACTGGGCAGGCAACTCTGCACTTGAATTCTCGTCTGCTACTGTTCTTTCATGATAATGATCTGTTCCAAATATAATGAACTAACGGTAATATCACGACTTTAAAAGCTTACCTTGCAAGGGATAGATAATCATTTGTATTAATAACTTGGCAAAATAGTCAAAATGAAAGGGTGGACCGGCTGACCTCCTCTTCACATGAAAGCATTCGTGATTCTTACAAGTGTTGCTAGTGTTACCAAATTGCAGACGAAAGATTCAGGGCAGTGCTCCCATACTCAGAGTCAGAGAAAAACAAAACAAGGGAATGGCTACACTGCCACGCACTTGTCCACAACAGAAACGAAAACATTTCACAATTCCAATCACTTACAATAGCAGTGTAAAGATATTAGAGGAGGATGATAAATCAATTCCTAAATAAATCACTAATAATTAAAGTAATATTTTTCCCATTACAGGGGAAACACTTAATTGTATAGTTTTATTATGGCTTTTCTCTCTCTCTTGGCTCGATATATACATCGACACACACACACACACACACACACACACACACACACACACATATATATTATTATATATATATATATATATATATATATATATATATATATATATATGTGTGTGTGTGTGTGTGTGTGTGTGTGTGTGTGTACACCACTACTCTTATTTATGGAATTTTACCTCGTGTTTTGCGCAGATAGAATCAGTTATTACTGTTTGTCGTTTTTGCATAACAAATAAATCTGTTTACAAAACTGTTTTCATTTAAGTTAGTGGAACATCGCAGGTTTTGTATACTTCCTTATTATTATTATTATTATTATTATTATTATTATTATTTTATTATTATTATTAACTACAGCCCACAAATACCATGTAATCATCGACTACAGACAAAAGAAATATTACGTTTTTTTTCATCTCTGCTACAAAAACATGACATCGCACAATGTAGGCCTAAAGTAATATTTTTCCCATTACAGGGGAAACTCCTAATTGTATAGTTTTATTATGGCTTTTTTCTCTCTCTTGGCTCGATATATACTATCGACACACACACACACACACACACACACACACACACATATATATATATATATATATATATATATATATATATATATATATATATATATATATATATGTGTGTGTGTGTGTGTGTGTGTATGTATATATATATTATATATATATATATATATATATATATATATATATAGATATATATATATATATATATATATATATAGATATATATATATATATATATAGATAGATATATATATATTATATACCACTACTCTTATTTATGGAATTTTACCTCGTGTTTTGCGCAGATAGAATCAGTTATTACTGTTTGTCGTTTTTGCATAACAAATAAATCTGTTTACAAAACTGTTTTCATTTATGTTAGTTGAACATCGCAGGTTTTGTATACTTCCTTATTATTATTATTATTATTATTAAAGAAACCCACAAATTCAATTTGTAACTTGTTTACTTCTAAGTATTTACATTTAGTTTTACTCCACACTCCTCGTAAAACTAAATGTAAATACTTAGAAGTAAACAAGTTACAAATTGAATTTGTGGGTTTCTTTTTCAATTATTATTATTATTATTATTATTATTAAATACAGCCCACAAATACCATGTAATCATCGACTACAGACAAAAAGAAATATTACGTTTTTTTTTTCATCTCTGCTACAAAAACATGACATCGCACAATGTAGGCCTAAAGGAACAACGATAAACCAAAGGTAAACTCTACGTTTATAGACCACAGAAGTAAGCATTAAAGTTAATTGACGTCATGTAGCAATCCAGCTGAGAGAACGAGTGGCATTGCTTAGATGAGGAGGGCGTGTAGCAACGGGCATTGCTGTCTTATGCCTATACCTATTCTACGCATAAGTGGATATGCTTAGGGGGGCCGGTAGAAAACATAATGTGACGGTATATTCTAAGACTGTCAAATGTTTAGTTAGTAGATTTGTGGGTAAATGGGAATGTTGTTCATAAGAATTTTGACGAAGACGTAACCGAATGAAAAATAAGATTAATTCATCTTACAATTACATTCATAAGGAGATAACCATTATCATAATTACGGCTATCGTAACTCTAATTATACCGGTTAGAGCCGGTTCCCACTTGATGAGCTGGAAGCCAAAATTGTGGCTGGCAGCTCAAAACTGAGCTGCCAGCTCGTTTTTGTTAGCTGCCAGCTGATCATCGATTGCCTCCCAGCCAACAATTTTATTCGTTGCTTTGTGCTTGTACCTTTGAGGTGCCAGCCAGCAAAAAATAAATCAGTTCATTTTTTGCTGGCAGCCACATTAGGCTTGTTGAATGTTATTAACTAATTACATACTATTACAGTGATTGTTTTAAAGTGAAATGGGACCAAAAGTAGTAGTTAATTGGGACACCTTTGAACACCTATGTCAAGAGGTGGAAAAATTCCCTGCTATATGGGACAAACAGCATCCAGATCACAAAAAGCCCAAATGTATTGCTGAAATGTGGGCCCAGATAGACGAGGAGTGTCCCGAATATCAAGGAAAGGCCAAAGACGAATGGACCAAACCAGGCGGGGTACGAGAGCGATTCCGAAAAGAAATACAGAAAGGAAAGAAAACAGTGAAAAGTGGAGCGGCTACCAAAGAAGTGTGGGTCAGCAAGTGGCCACTTCTCAATGTTTGTAAGTTCCTTCTGTCTCAATTTGGGCACAGAAGTACCATCATCAACAGTCAAGTGGGAACTGAGATGCAAGCATAACCACAACCGGCTTGCAAACCAAGCTACAAGCCAAGCTTACAAGCCAAGCTTACAAGCCAATCAGGTGTTCTTCCAGCCAGCCAGACTGGCTGCCAGCCACAATTTTGGCTTCCAGCTCATCAAGTGGGAACCGGCCTTTACCGGTTATAAATAAGAGCAATGAAGCCGCCCTCCTGGCAGGTTTATTGCAACTAACTAAAGAGGGAAGTAACATTGTATGTGAGCGGTTCATAAAGTTTCTTTGAAATATAGGGTAAAAAAATTTGGAAATTAAGTTCAAATGGTTCCAAGTAGATTTTAAGGTCAGTAATTTGGATGTTTTGAAAGTGTCGAGTTTGTGTATGTGTATGTATGCATGTATGTATGTATGCCATATATTTTTTGTGATGCAATAGTAACCCCACCATCCTGACCCATAGATACCAAAGCCGTCTGGCATCTCTGGGAGGTTACCAATTCAAGTATTGACCATACCCAACATAGCTTAATAATAATAATAATAATAATTGTCGGGAATTTCTACGACTTTTATTTTATGATTCGTGCCCAGATGTTCTGGGCCGATGACAAGGCCTTGAGGAGGCGCGCACTCTAAAACTCTTAGGGTGAGATACAATAAAATCTGGTCAACAAAACAGTTTTATTACGAAAAATAAACATTTAAATACATTAACAGTACACTGAAACTAAAGTTCCTAGCAGAATTCCACAGTACACGCAGTTTCGTACTGCTCTGTTAGTTAATTCAAATAAGCTGAAAACTTTCTGGCTTTTTTATGTGGTAGCACATAGGGTCTTTGATGTCACGTGCTGGTAAAACACTAAGTCCATAACTGGACGAAAAATCTGCACAATACGAGACCCATAGACTCAATATCACAAACAAATAACAACCTTGCACTGGCAGCTTTCATTTGCTTCATAAATCGAGTCCCTCATCGCAGGGATGGCACATGTATACGTGGATAAAGTTAACTTACTGTTAAGACGGAATTCGACCTAGCATGGCGATGGCTGGGAGTCGGAGAATTGAGAGACACACAAATTTTACAGTACTTCCTCGGATCAGGGTTCTGCGCAGGAATGAAGCGTCGCTTCGCCGTTCTTTGAAAGAAACTTACGCTTTCCCACTTGAACTACAGAATCCTTGTAATTCAGATGGGAATCATCGATTATTTCGACATTACGTATATTACTAAATCTATTTTATTCTTGAATGTGAAATATGACTGTTACGTTATTATTTAAGATCAAGGAATTACTTTCTCGCTGGGCCTTGGTGCCCAGCTGTTGATCCAACTAAATAAGTCAGCTCTTTTCCTTTTACTAAAACTTTCCATCCTTCTGCTTCCTCCCCCTATAAGGTACAGATTTTATGTTGATGACTTTTGGATTGGTTTTGGACATGATTTGGACTTACTCATTGGATTTGGTGGAGGGTGAGGATGGTTGGCATGCCACCTCACCCGTAGAACTCGAGTACCTAACGTGGTCGAGCGAGGGGAAAGTTTATATGTCAAACCCTGCTCTTAGTGCTGGGTCTGATCTCGACGGACATCATGACGCCTTAAGCACTGAGGGTGGGGTGTATATCTGTGTGGTACCCCTAGGGCAGCCCTGTATGGGATAACACTGTCCTCTAAATGTGGCTCCATGGTGGGTGGGGGGCTACCTGGACGAATCATAAATCCTTCGTCTTATGGCGACATTAATTAGACCTTCGGTTGACGACTTAGGCAAGGATAAGGACAAGGAAAAACCTGGTAATTCCTCCATTGTAACTTTGGAGCCTTTTTCAAATGAGCTCCTTGTTACAAACATTCTGCATGTGAAACCAGTCCCTTTAGACTGGAATTATGACACAATATATAATGAATTTTGTAAATTTGGGAACATTAAAGAATTACGGAATAAACTTGGCAAAAATTATGGTTTTTTTGAATTCTGGATAATTTTCAACAATGAATCAGAAGCTCGCAGAGCGTTTAGAGAATTTAGGTCGGATTCTATGAGTGTTGGACTTGTAGAGGCAGAAGAGGTCCCTAGGTATCTTGACATTTATAAACCACCAAATGAAATAAAAGATGCTAGTAGAATAAGTAAAATATCCAGATCACCAGACCCAGCTAAGTGGTTAATTATCACTACACATGGTGAGAGAGGCAACCTCTTCAAGGTGAAAAGGTTGGTAAGCCAGAAGATCGGCAACGTTGGGAGCCCAGAAGTAACTCGCTTTGGGCGTAATAGTTTTTTAGTCCATACCAAGACAGATGTTCAGTCGATAATGCTCCTAAATTTGAAGCTTGATCCTGAGGGTATGGTAAAAGAGGTAAAACCTCACTATAATTTTAGTTACGCGAAGGGTGTTATCTTTAATGAAGATCTACATGAAATGGATGAGGAGGAAATTTTGGAAATGTGTCCAGACGTGGTTTGGAAGGTTTTTAGAGTGCCCCGCTCATCGATGCTTATTTTAACATTTATAAATTCTTTCCTGCCATCTGAAATTATTCTTGACAGTGAAATCATGAAAGTTCGTCCTTATAGACCGAGAGTGCTCCAGTGCTTTAAATGTTTTGGTTTTGGACACTCCTCTAATGTTTGTACCAGAAATAAACTCTGTGAATCGTGTGGCCAGCCTGAGCACGACGAATGTTCTGGACCAGTAATTTGCATAAACTGTAAGGGTGAACATCGAGCCCGTGATAAGAAATGTAGTGAATTCAAAAAAGAACAAGAGGCATTACTAAAATCTATTGCTGAACACATCAGTGGGGGGCAGGCCAAAAAGCTGTTGGGCAGGAAATCCTATTCGGATGCCTTGAAGGCACAACAATTGAGTACTGCTTCTTCTAGTGCCCCTTCTGGTGGGGCTCCCCGGTGCCCCGCTGGTGGGGTTTTCCACACCCCCTCTAGTGGGGCACCCCATGCCCCCCCTGTTGGGGCTTCCCAGGCCCCCCCTGGTGGGGCCTCCCATGCCCACCCTGGTGGGGCCTCGTGTGGCCCCCCTGGTGGGGCCTCGCATTGCCCCCCTGGTGCGGCTTCCCGTGCCCCTCCTGGTGGGGTTTCCCATGTTGCAGGGACTCTGGTTAAGCCAGGGGACCCTGTTGATTCTGGGGTTCAAACCAGATCTCAGTATGATGACTTCTCTATGTCAGGGACATTGCCAGACATTGAGCCCTCACCTGATCCTGACATTACAGTGCACCGTGGAGATGACGGTGTGGAGATGGAGGCCCTCCTTATTCGTCAAAAGAGGTCCCTTTCTCCCTCTTCGCCTCATTCACGGTCATTCAGACATCAAAGGAAAAACAAAAGCAAAACTGAAAGGGCAAGTGAAGGCCCTTCATCAAAAAGATCTGAAACACCTAGATCTAGATCAAGTAGTACTGGTAAAGCTGATAAGATCTCTTTCACCAGGACACAGATTCCTAAATTAGTAGAGAATTTTAAGATCCCTTCCTCTAAATAATGGCTCTCATGCAGTGGAACATCCGTGGCTTTATACCAAATAGAGAGCAAGTTCGGGTTCTGTTTAGGGAACATGATTTATCTGCGATGTGTCTACAAGAGACAAAGCTGGGAGAGCACACACCCAATGTGGGTTTTAATTATTCATTTCACAGGTCTTCACCCCTGATAGGTGTACGTGCTCAGGGAGGCACAGGCATCATAGTCCGCAAGTCTGTTAATTACAGGGTTGTTCAATTGAACACTATGTTGCAGGCTTGTGCAGTCCAAATTTTTAATTATAAATGGATCACAATTTGCTCTCTCTACCTTGATCCATCATTAGAAAGTAGATTGCAGGATGCTCAGGGTAATCCCCGCCAGCTAGAATTAAATGACCTACAGACACTGATAGACCAGCTTCCTAAACCCTTCATTCTGATGGGGGATTTTAATGCCAAGCACACCCTCTGGGGAGAGCCAAACTGCGACCGGTGGGGTTTAATAATAGAACAGCTGCTTGACTTTAATGACATCACTTTAATGAATGATGGTTTCCCTACAAGACATGATATTTTTTCATAATACTGATTCAACCATTGACCTCACTATCTGCTCTTCGTCTTTGAGGTTAGATTACCAGTGGGTAGTAGACCAGAATGATCATGGCAGTGATCATTGGCCCATTCACTTAAAGTATATGAAAAATATTCCATCTCCATGTTTACCAAAATGGAAGGTAGAGGAGGCTGACTGGGGGTTATTCAAAAAATCAACTGAAATTGATCAAGAGATAAACGATTTTCAGAGCCCAACAGTATATTGTTGTGTGGTGCCATGCTGTCTATTCCTCGAACTTCTGGTAAACCTCAGCATCCTCTAGTACCTTGGTGGAGTGATGCATACGCATTGAGCCGAAAGATAACAAGAACTTGCTACAAGAGATATCGTAGATATCCTTGCTTGGTAAATAAAATTATCTATAAAAGAGCTCTTGCTAAGCAAAAGAAAACATTTAAGCAAGCAAAGAGGGAATCGTTTATCAGATATATAAGTGAATTAAAATATGATTCGCCGATGTCATTAGTCTGGAACAGAATCCGAAAGCTGCAAGGGAAATTTTCTCCACCTCCCTTGCCTATACTGAAAATTGATGGTTCCTCATAGCTGATTCTGGAGAAGTTGCAGAAACCTTTGGTAGGCATTTCGCCAATATATCTAGTGCCCTACATTACTCTCCTGCATTCAGGAATATTAGGGACGGTACCACGGTTGTTCCTGTCGTTAGTTTAAATTCAGAGTCGTATAATCTTCCTTTCACCATGAAAGAATTAGATCATGCAATCTCGTTATCTTCCCCAACATCTCCTGGGGAAGATGATATACTGTACTCAATGATTTTTAATTTGCCTAGAAGTACAAAACAATTTCTTTTAGAAATTTTAAACAGTTTTTGGCTTTCAGGAACTTCACCAGAGTCTTGGAAGATATCGATTATTGTACCTGTTTTAAAACCTTTTAAAGATTCCTTCCTTCCTAAGAATTATAGGCCAATGGCTCTAACCAGTTGTGTTTGCAAGATTTATGAGAGGATGGTCAATGCTCGACTTGTGTGGTATTTGGATTCAAAGAATCTTTTATCTAATCGGCAGTTTGGCTTTAGGAAAAATAGAAGTACTTCTGACCCTTTGATGTTCCTTACTCGGGAGATACAGAATGCTTTTTCTGTCCAAAACCAGACTGTTGCAGTGTTCTTTGACCTAGAAAAAGCCTACGACACTACCTGGCGAGGGGGTATCCTTATGCAACTTGTTGAGTGGGGTATTGTGGGTAATTTGCTTTATTGTCTTAAAGATTTTTTGACAGAACGTTACCTGAAAGTAAGAGTGGGCTCTTACATTTCTTCTGCTTACCCTCAAGAAGAAGGGTTACCTCAAGGAAGTGTCCTTAGTCCAACACTCTTTAATGTAGCTGTCAACGGTCTTCTAGAACAAGTTCCTGTCGGGGTGCATGGTCTGGCCTTTGCTGATGATTATGCAATAATCTGTAGTAAGTCTACAGCTGTTGAAGCTTGTCAAATGATCCAGACTGCTATTAATGCTTCAACATCATGGGCCAGTGCTAAAGGGTTCAAATTTTCACCAGAAAAAACCAAAGCTATACGATTTTGTCGATTAAGAAGAGTGGAAGAGATCCCTACGCTGTTTTTAAATGATTCGATTTTACCTTATGAAGATAGCATTAAGTATCTAGGTGTTACATTTGATAAAAAATTAACTTTTACTCAACATGTTAATGAAGTTGTATGTAACGTGAAGCTTCGACTTAATATTCTTAAAGTTGTGTCTAATTTTAACTGGGGGGCAGATCGAATCACCCTTTTGAGGATGTACCAGGTTTTATGCCTAGGCAAAATTGATTATGGTTGCCAAGTTTATGGTTGTGCGTGCAAGACAACACTGCAGAAATTAGATGTTGTCCATATGGCTTTACGTATTTGTACGGGAGCCTATAGAACTTCACCAGTAGAAAGCCTATATGTTGAGTCAGGTTTTCCCCCCACTCTTTATCCGTAGGGAGGAATTAGGCTTGAGAGTCATATCAAGAGTACTTACATCAAAGCTGAACCCCAACTATAAGTACGTTAGAGAACCAACTGATAGAGCCCAAAATAGACCTAGACTGCCAAAGCCACTTGAAGTTCGACTAGCAAGCTCTGCCAGGGAGGTGGGATTACTACCTCCTGCAGTAGCTGAAATTTCGCCCTCAAAGTTTCCTCCTTGGAATAGACCATGCCTAGAGATCTGCCCAATTAGGGAGAGCAGGAGCAACAATTCTGGTGATCAGTTGAGGGCAAGTTTCCTGGACCATGCTTCCGAACATGGTGACTCTCATCATATATATACTGATGGCTCGAAGGGTTCTGATGGTGTTGGTTGCTCTGTAGTGACTAGTGATAATATAATTAAAAAGAAGCTTCCATCTAATTCTTCTGTTTTTACAGCTGAACTGCTGGCAGTTTTGACTGCTCTTAAATATATTTTTTATAGTTATTGTACTAACAAGGTTTTTACCATTTTTACTGACTTTGAGTGTTTTATCTTCTCTTAAAAGCCTAGTCTCTTGCCACACTTTAGTGCAAGAAGTACAAGATTGGTTTTATCTTTTAATTAATAGAAGAGGTTTTTCTGTTAGGTTTTGCTGGGCTCCGTCCCATGTTGGAATTGTTGGGAATGAGCGAGCCGACGCTGCTGCTAAGGCTGCAACTAGGCTTAGGCACATTTCCAACATGGGCGTCCCTGTTTCCGATTTTAAAAGTACCATTCGATTTTATTGTAGAGACCAGTGGCAGGCCCACTGGTCTACTTTAGATGATAATCTTAAATTAAAGTCGATTAGGCCTTCTGTTCATCCTTGGCCTTATAGCCGGATGGATAGAAGGTCTGAGATAGTTTTAGCTAGATTACGTATTGGCCACACTAAATATACTCACGGGTATCTAATGACGAGTGGAGCGGATAGGCAGGTTCCTCGCTGTTCCACCTGTCATGTGGATTTGACTGTGGTGCATATTTTGGTGGAGTGCCCTCATTTTGAAACCAAACGTAGAGCTTGTTTGCTGGCAAATAAGTCTCTTGCCGATATGTTAGGTGAAGGTGCTCGGGCAGAGCAAATTATGACATTTTTAAAAAATATTGGTATTTTTTACGAATTGTAGTTTTCTTTTAATTGTTTTAGGTTTCTTGTTTGGTTTTTATGAATGAATGATTTGTATGTTAGATTGGTTGTGTGTATGTTTGTTTGTGTGACTGACTTTTTTTATTCTTAAGATATATATGCGCTGAATGGCCTCCCGGCTCCGGCGCTTGGCTATGTGCCAAAAACATTATAATCTAATCTAATCTAAGATCAAGGAATTGACTTAAAGTTCTGGCTGAAGGCCGTAATCTGCAAATTCTTTAATGGCTATGGAGTCCTTGGCTCCAAATCTATACATAAATAATTTATCTCGTACTAGTGATAAGCAAATTATATTTATGAATGAAAATTCATAACGTCTTCTTTTCTATAAGACGCGCTCCTTCCCCGCCATGCATTTAGGAATTGCGTCATAAACTGTCGTGTATTGGACAGCTTTCTGTTCAATGTATCGCCCGCGAGATCCCTCAGTCTTGCCCCAATTTAACGCAACACTTGTGAAGTTAAATGGTGGGGATTTCGAATGATCAGTTCGAAATTCACGACATACTCCACACCCGAAGTATGGGGCGTTAAAATGTTGGACAATTCAGGAAAGACTGAGCTCGGGGGGGGGAGTAACCACTCCTACACTACTCAGTCAGGCTCGCTGCGTAGCGCTCCACAGCGACTCTAACAGAGTACACAAAAAAAAACATGACATGTCAAAGAAATCATACATCAACATTACACTCGGGGTAATCAATGTCTTATACAAATAAAACATCAATGGCAGATATATACATAAATGTACCCATACACATAAGGTAGACATGAATCAGCACAGAAACTTAATAGGCAATGGGCCTGCAATAAGATCAAAAGCATAAATGTAAAGTCACGATCAAGGAAACATGAATATACTCTCACAAGGCATTCTGCCTTCACTCAATCAATGGCATGAAAAATGAAACAGTCATATATGGACAACTTTGTATGCAACAAGCATAGACTTTAGGCACTCGCCTCAAAATGCAATACAGCATGCAAGAGAAACTTCTATATTAAGCTCTTCATCTTCAATAATCTTCATGCAACACGCATGTTATTCTAGGCTACTCACCTTCAATAATCAACAAGCATTAATCAGATAGACAGGCCATTTGCCTTTAAGGAAACAGATTACAACTGATTCAGTATGTACTCTTTCACGGGACACATGCCCTCAAAACGCTTTCACTTCTCTACAAGTACTCATCTACATTTTTCGTAATTTACTTGGAGGGTGGGGGCTTCCTCTGCACAACGCTCGACTTGTATGCACAAGAGGGGGCTCCCACTACCTTACGCTAACCCGACGCACTTCCATCCTCTGAGGATTCAACTCACCTACACTTACTTGGGTCCACCCTCCCTGCCTACCAGAATAAGGGACCTTTCTGTTTTCTTTTACTGTTTCTAGCCATAACTTATATATATTCGCTTTCCATTAAGCGCTTCATCAACTCACGCTGCTTAGCAGCAGCCTTTCTCAAAGGGCGTGCAGAACGTCTTGGTCTGCCTAACTGAACGTCAACGTCACTACCACTCGATACCTCAGTATCATTCACTTCAGCACTCTCACTTACCGTATTGGTATCGCTCAATTCGTTACCAATATCGTCAGCGTCTTTGTCACTCAAGACCTTTGTGGCTGGTTGTTCGGATATGGCAGCCAGTGGTCGTCCCCAGACGTCACAACATTTCCTGGAACACCTACTGCTGGGCTGTACGCTCCCTCGTCTCGGACCTCTTCGTTGCCGTCGTCGTCACGCACCATCTCCTCCGTCGCACCATCAACATCGTCACGCCGTTCGTCTCCAACGCCATCATCGTCATCTGAGGGGGCAAGTTCCAGGGGGACCAAGTGGCTGACAGCACGCAGGGACTCAACATCTTCGAACAATACCTTGGCCGAACGCACGACGCCGTCGTCGTCCGGGTACGTCTCCACGACGCGTCCAAGGGGCCACGTTGCTCGTTTTTTATTTTCTTGCTTTACTAACACGATGTCTCCGGGGTGCAGCTTGGTGGGTTCCCCAGACTGACAATCGTGTCGGGCTCTTAGAGCACTCAGGTACTCCTTCCTCCACCTCTCTCGGAAGGCTTTCAAAGTGTCTGTTAGTTTAAGATATCAATCTCGTAGCCTCCGGGAGGTGAAGGTAGCATTAAGGTCTTCATCTGGCAATTTAGTGACCTCGCACTATATGAGAGGGGGTGAGGACCTCGTCCTCGCACTTGTCACCGCTATACATCAACGGCCTATTATTCACTACCGCCTCCGCCTCTTTCACTAGAGTCAATACGTGGGCCTCCGGGAGATGCTTTCTCCCGAGGGCTATCTGAAGTGCACGTTTTGTGACACCAATCAGACGCTCGAAAAAACCGCCTTTCCACGGCGCACGGGGTGTTTGGAATCGCCATTCTACGCCAGTCCTCCTCAGGAACTGCTGGACTTCATCCTCTTCATAAAGTCCCTGAAGGAGGTTGCTGGCCGTCTTGAACGTTTGGTGGTTATCAGAAGTGATTATGGTCGGGGCTCCATGCGTAGCACTGAATCTTCGAAGAGCTAGAACAAATTCCTCCGCATCCAAGGAGGGGCAGAAATCTAAATACATGGCCCTGGTGGCCATGCATGTCACGAGGAGTATATAGCCTGCTTGCGTTTCGGTTTGTATGGCTGCGGTGTGGTCCACGCCGACTGCGGCAAATGGTTTCTGCAAGGTGATCCTTTCCTTCGGCAGGGGGGGTGGTGGTGGTTGTCTCATCAGCGGTTGGAATGCTAGCACGCATTCTGGACACTTCCATACAACTTGCTTAGCAATCGACCTCAGGCCTGGCGTCCAGCATTTCTGTCGAAAAATCGCCATTAGCGTATTGATGTTACAATGGAGGTGCAAACAATGCAAATACTTTAAGTATGCTCTGACTAAGTGTCCCTTAGCAGGCAAAAGAATTAAATGTTTCATCTCTTCAATTTGGGACACTCGTCCCCTAGTGCAAATCAATTTGTCTACTTTAATTAGACTTAATTGCCTCACAAAATTCAATATCTCACGAGGGGGTCTGACCTCACCTTCCAAATATGCATACAGTAGGTAAATAGAATTTTTGTTCTAATAAGACAAGAACTCGAAAAGGATCCCTTTTCACTTTTGCAAACTTTAACACTAATCTGGTTACTCTAATCAAAATTCGGAACTCAACCTCCCTGAGTAGTAGTTCCCATAACTCTCCTGGGGGAATAGACCTTGTTTCTTCCCTCAGTTCCTGCACCGCCGCTACCACGGTTTCTGATATTTGTTAGATCTTCCTCTTTGAAGGGAACAGGCTCTCCTGGGATTCCCAAGAACTCTGGACCTTGGCGCCAAAGAGGATTCTGCTGCAATTGCTGGATTGTTGCGCCCCTTGACAAGACATCAGCAGGATTCTGTTTGCTGGGCACATACTTCAATCTGAAATTACAAGTCTGGCGGAGAAAAACAACTTCCGACAACGGTTAGATATAAAGATATTTTTGTTGTCCTTGGCATCCGGGGATGCCACCCATGCTAAGGCAACTTTGCTATCTGACCAGATACTAATTTCTTACGGCTCTATTAGCCCTTTAATTGTTTTTGCTAGCCTACAACCTAGCAGCAATGCTAAAAGTTCTAATTTAGGGATGGTGATTTTGAGCATCCCTTTCGGAATGAGTCTCATTTTGCTGGTGAGTAATCTTATGTTACTTTCTTTATCTCTGACATACGCTACAGCACCGTATGCCCTACTACTGGCATCAGTGAATATATGGAGTTCGGATCTTCTGACTCCTGCCGCTCTCGGAAATGTTAACTCACAGACTGATTTCAATTCTACTAGCAGTTCTCGCGCTTCTTTAGCCTTTTCCTTACATAACACGTTATCCCATCCAATCTCTTGTTCCCAAAGTTGTTGGAGAAACAGTTTTCCCCTAACAAATAAAGGACTGACTAGACCTGGCGGATCGTAAATTGATACTAGCAAAGATAGTACCCTACGCTTCGTAGGTACCCATCCCTCCCCCAATTCACGAATCCTCTCACTCTCTTTCACACACAGACAGTCGACGTCTCGAGCCCATCTCAGCCCGAGCACGCTCACATTCACAGGTTCTTTCCACTCTCTCTCGCTATCGAAGGCTATACTGTTTGTTGCCCACCCTTTTAACAGCATTCTGGCCCTATCCAAAATTGCGTGGACAGATTCTTGTTCCTTTTTCATCTCATCCAAACTGTTAAATGTACTGACATAGTTATCAACATAAAAGGACTTGCTTAATTCAGGTCTTCCTTCTAACTTAAAAAGATGACTCAACACTTATTGTAACAAAAAGGGACTAGCCATGATGCCGAACACCACGACTCTGAAAGCGAAGGTCAGCGCTCGACCTGCTACCTCTCGCCACAGGAATCTTGTATATTTGGCATCACGGGGATCTAATAGTACTCTATGAAATGCTTTGCTTATGTCTGCAAGCATGGCGTATTTATTCATTCGGAACTTTAGAAGCAAATTATAGGCCAACTCTACTAAATTAGGCCCCGGTAACAGGCATTCATTTAATGATTTATTATTCTTAGCTTGGGATGAGGCATTGAATACGATTCTAGGGGGTCGTGCGGCTATCCTTTTTGCCGAAATGCGGCATGTAGTATCCTTCTATTTTTGGATCTTTTACTTCATATATGAATCCTGCCTCGAGGTATTTGTCGATCACTCCCTGATATTGATCATAGTATTCCTTGTCTTTCTGAAATTTGGTTTGCAACGAATCCAGCTGTGCTACAGCATTTCTAAAGTTGGTTTCTGGCCTACCTTCTGAACGGAACGGCAAGCTAACCTGATATCCTTCAGGCTTCTTCGTTACACTCTGCGAAACCTTTCACATGGCTTCCGCTTCGCGGACAGTGTACTGCTTGGATGGGGCGATGCCTACGGTATCTAAACGCCACCATTCATCAACATCAAATGCAATTGGTTCGCTCGCGACCCTACATACCCTGAGTGTTCTCACATGATCTATCTTGTGACCTTCTAATAGCCACTGTGGCACTCTCCCATATGGCGACATGCCATTATGGGTCAGAAAAAGACTTATCCCATCGATCCTTTCTACTCCAATAATGAAATAATTAAAATAGTCTGCACCCACAAGAATGTGCACGTTTCGTAACTTATCGCTCTTACTGTCAGGATCTGCTAACGTGACTCCCTTCCCCACTAGGTGTTGTCTTACTCTTACATAACCTGCGTTATGAATCGGGACATCTACGATCTCGTGAACAACTAGTTTCATTCGAACAATTCTATTACCCATCTCTACCCGGCAACTCACTATGTCATACTGGCCACTGATTTCTGCTGAACCAAAGGGAGCAATGTTTAATGCCACTCTGCCTACCACTGGCAGGCCTAACTGCTTTGCAGTTTTAGCGGAGATAAAACTTCGTTGACCCCCAGTGTCCAAAAACAAGCGAACCCGTTTACTCCCCTGCTTATGACGGATCTCGGCCATGGCCGTTGGCAAAATCGTACAGGGAAGATCTACACTAGACGTTTGGGCTACTTTAGCACTCTTACACGGTTGTGATTCTACTTTCTCTTTGGGCGGACGGGGGTTTCTATCATGTTGCCTGGTCGTCGCATTTACTGCAGGGTGGGAGGTTGTAGCTTGACTGTTACTTACTAAACTGGGATTACTTCAGGACGAAGTGGAGGGAACTGAATGTGCTTTTCTAAAGCTGCTATTATCACAAATGGAAGTATTATGATTATTTCCACAACTTTTACAGGAATTGGGGTTAGTGCATCTATCACTACGGTGACCTGACTGAAGGCAATTAAAACACAGGCCCTTTCTTAGTAGAATGCGGCGTCTGGCAGCCACGTCACTTACTCGGCGGCATCCGTGAGGCGGGTGCCGTTCATTGCAATAGGGACAAGAATTATTCTGCATAGGTTTCGTTTTGGGTCTAACGCTGACATCGTTATTCTTATCAGATTCTAATTTTTTGCCTCGCTGTAACGCGTCATCTTCCAACATGCGAATTATGAAGTCTATAGCTTCAAAAAATTCTTCTAAATTATAGTAACATTTCCTTAGGTGTTCGACGACCTTTCGATAGAGCTTACCTTCTGACAACTTCTGATTGATAAGGCTCATGACCATGTCATGGCCTATATCATTAGTACTGAGCCTCTTGATTTGCTTAATGATCACTGTTAACTCAAACCTGAACTTCTTCAGCTCTACGGGGTTCAACGAGGGTACGAAAATGTTGGCAAGTTTTCAATGCTAGATCACGAGCGTTTGGTGTACATTACCATATTGCTTATCTAGAGATCTAACGCTACCTGGTAACTCGCGGCGGTTACACTTAGGGTGATTTAACGATCCTAAGCGGATCCCTGCCCAGAGTCCCTAACAAGTAAGTAAATTTGGACACGTCGTCCAAATCTGCCCTTCGATCCACGTGGATCGTGAACAATTCTCTGTAAGAAGCATATTCCTGCACTTCCCCTTCAAAAGTGGGGAGAGGCAGCAGTTTCAATTTGGGGAGGGAAACATTCCCTGTCTGAGTGACTTTCAGTTTATCGATTCGATTCAACAAAAGGGTAGAAGCTCGCACAGCTTCTGCTAAGGTTTGCCTGATTCTGGCATCTAAGTTAGATTCTAACTTTACGACTTGACGTTTGTACAGCTCTCGAAGCTGACCTTCTTCTTGTCTCAACTGTGTGACCAAATTTTGGTACACGCTCTCAGAATACGTTTCTACTAACGCACGCTGTGATTCGGCGAGTAAGTCCGTGGTGAGACTCAGCGAGGCCTCGAAGTGAACAATCATAGCCACTGCCATTTTGTATTATTTACTCTGCTTCTTCGGGGGGGTTTATGCAAACTAGGAAATGAGGATTTTTCTTACGTTATGAAGACGGGGTGCAAAGACTAGTGACACGTGGGGTTAATTGCACATCGGAACAAGCTGAGCCTAGTTATTTTGTCTGTCTCTCTCTCTCCTGATTAATCTCATTAAACGATTGAGGAATGCGTTACGGATTTCTGAATCAAAATGGACTCCATCCCTTTGTTTGCCTTCGCGGTAGGCACGAGAGTTCATAGGCAAATGTTGGATGCCGTACTGACTTCTTTTGTAGCAGTATTTGGAGATTCTCGCATTAAAGTTCTTTACCTTCTTGACATATTCAACAGAATTTACGGTAAAACGATTATCAGGGAGATACTCTCTGATGTCTGCGTCACAGATAGCAATTATGTCACAAATTTTCCTCAAGCGTTCAATAAGAGTACGTAAATTATCCCAACCGGTTTTGGGGTGATCGTTTGCTAGGTCGTTTCCTCCTACACACAACACGACCAACTCATACCGTCTCTGCCAGAATGATAGACTACTATCTAAAAATTGACTGACCAGACCTCCTGGCCTTCTATAGATCTCAATCTGGTTATCTGAACACTGTGGCAGATTTGGTGGGAGCTGACTGTGTCCTATCAGTGCTACCCTATAGACCATACTTTATTGAAATTTCCCTTCAAGCTCTAGAGCGCACTTGTCATCCATTTCGAAGGACCAAATGTCGGGAATTTCTACGACTTTTATTTTATGATTCGTGCCCAGATGTTCTGGGCCGATGACAAGGCCTTGAGGAGGCGCGCACTCTAAAACTCTTTGGGGTGAGATACTGTCGGGAATTTTCTCTACTTTTATTATATGATTCGTGCCCGGATGTTGTGGGCAGATGACAAGGCCTTGAGGAGGCGCGCACTCTAAAACTCTTAGGGTGAGATACAATAAAATT
Source organism: Macrobrachium nipponense (assembly GCF_015104395.2). Taxonomy (NCBI): domain Eukaryota; kingdom Metazoa; phylum Arthropoda; class Malacostraca; order Decapoda; family Palaemonidae; genus Macrobrachium; species Macrobrachium nipponense. Next base: position 9,333,505 of record NC_061092.1, on the reverse strand, counting down.
TGGTCAACATTACAGTTTTATTTCGAAAAAATAAACATTTAAATACATTAACAGAACACCGAAACTAAAATTCCTAGCAGAATTCCACAGTACACGCAGTTTCGTACTGCTTTCACGCAGTTAATACAAATAAACTGAAAACTCTCTGGCTTTCTTATGGGGTAGCACATAGGGTCTTTGATGTCACGTGCCGACAAAACTAAGTTCATAACTGGACGAAAAAACTGCACAATTCGAGACCCATAGACTCAATATCACAAACATATAACATCCTTGCACTGACAGCTTTCTTTTGCTGCATAAATCGAATCCCTCATTGCAGGGATGGCACATATATACGTGGATAAAGTTAACTTACTGTTAAGACAAAATTCGACCTAGCAAATGCATGGCGACAGCTGGGAGTCGGAGAATTGAGAGACACAAATTTCTACGGTACTTACACGAATCAGATTCTGGGCAGGAATGACGCGTCACTTCGCCCTTCTTCAAAGGAAACTTACGCTTTCCCGCGAGAACTACAGAATCCTTGTAGTTCAAACGGGAATCATCGGTTATTTCAACATTACTTATATTACTAAATCTATTTTATTCTTGAATGTGAAATACGACTGTTACGTTATTATTTAAGATCAAGGAATTGACTTAAAGTTCTGGCTGAAGGCCGTAATCTGCAAATTCTTTAATGACTATGGAGTCCTTGGCTCCAAATCTATACATAGATAATTTATCTCTTACTAGTGATCAGCGAATTATATTTATTAATGAAAATTCATAACGTCTTCTTTTCTATAAGACGCGCTCCTTCCCCGCCATGCATTTAGGAATTGCGTCATAAACTGTCGTGTATTGGACAGCTTTCTGTTCAATGAATCGCCCGCGAGATCCCTCGGTCTTGCCCCAATTTAACGCAACACTTGTGAAGTTAAATGGCGGGGATTTCGAATGATCAGTTCGAAATTCACGACATACTCCACACCCGAAGTATGGGGCGTTAAAATGTTGGACAATTCAGGAAAGACAGAGCTTGGGGGGGGGGGGGGGGAGTAACTACTCCTACACTACTCAGTCAGGCTCGCTGCGTAGCACTCCACAGCGACTCTAACAGAGTACTAAAAAAACATGACATGTCAAAGAAATTATACATCAATATTACACCCCGGGGTAATCAATGTCATATACAAATAAAACATCAATGGCAGATATATACATACATGTACCCATACACATAAGGTAGACATGAATCAGCACAGAAACTTAATAGGCAATGGGCCTGCAATAAGATCAAAAGTATAAATGTAAAATTAAGATCAAGGAAACATGAATACAGGTATTCTCCTACTTACGATGGGGTTAGGTTCCGAAAAACCCATCGTAAGTTGAGAAAATCGTATCTCGGATATAGCCTAGCCATACACTAAGTTAATCAGTACCATATAGGCTAGGCTATATACACATATATGGAAGATTAGCCTACACTACACAGTATACCTATACATATAAGGTATAGTAATTATTAATATCAGCTAGTTCGGGTGTTTCAATGCAGATTGACTTATGATAATTAAGTATAAAAAGAAACTTAATAATAAGAACAAGGATCAGACTGTAGCGTAAAGGGTACTCACCAAGATTCGGTCCGTTGTCGGCATACGTGATCGGTGTCAGGCTGTTCATGGCTACTATAACTAAAGATCGGAAGAGGAGGATGATGATAAAGCAGCAGGATCATCAATTCGCTCTTCCTCAGATAAAATTTCTTCTTCTGTAAGTTCAGGTGTCTCGAGGAAACAACTGTTCCGAGACGTACAGGATCGAGTCTCAAGTGAGGGGGTAGGGCTGGGGGAAGCGGAATGCACTGGAGTCGTTCTCTTGAAGAAAAAATCCATTGTAGGTTGCACAGTGCGTTTTTTTTCGTTCTTCATAAATTAATCGGTAACATGCAACACGGTCTTGATGAGCCCTCTGAACTTTGGCAAACCGTTCCTCGTCCCCATCCATTTCACTTAAAAGTTTCAGTCCTTGATCAAATAAAGCAAACGCCTCTGCCAGTTTTTTAGTCGTAAACGTTCGCTCCGGCTCTTTTATTTCTTCTTCCTCTTCTGCTTTTTTTTTCTCTTCTGCAAGTGCAATTAAATCCTCTGCCGTTAGCTCTACATCTTGCACATCTATAAGTTCTTGGATATCTTCCTCGTCAATTTCTAAATCTAAACTTTTCCCAAGTATCAAGATCTTTTTATTGATTTCCACTTCTTCATTCTGATCGAAACCTTTAAACGAGTTCACATACACTTTCAGCAGATTTTTCCAGACCCCATTCATACACTCTTTCTTTACCTCCTTCCACGCCCTTCCAATGTTCATAATGGAGTTAAGAACACTAAATTCTTTCCAGAAAGTTCTGAGATCTTTCTCCTCGTTATCCGTAGCCTGAACAGCCTGCGCAAACGTGTTCCGAAGATAATACGCCTTGAACGTAGCCACAGCACCCTGATCCATGGGTTGTATGAGAGAAGTTGTGTTTGGTGGCAGAAACACAACTTTTACATTCTCGTTAATACTATCTCCGATGTGCTGAGGGTGGCCAGGAGCATTGTCGAGAATCAGAAGAATTTTGAAGGGGATGTTATTTTTTCTACAATAATCTTTCACTTCCGGAATGAAGCAATGAACGAACCAGTCCTCGAACAATATTGCAGTCATCCAAGCTTTTTTATTATGACGGTAATGCACAGGAAGTGTCTGCTTGTCGATGTTTTTTAAAGCCCTTGGATTTTCTGAGTGATAAATCATAAAGGGCTTAAGTTTATACCCAGCCACATTTCCCCCAAGCAGAAGAGTCAATCAATCCTTGTATGCCTTAAACCCGGGCATCACCGTTGCTTCTTTGTGGATGTAGGACCGTTGTGGCAACGTTTCCAATAAAGTCCGGTTTCGTCAACATTAAAGATTTGCTCTGGCAAGTAGCCTTCATTAACGACGATCTCGTTTAAAACATCCTTAAATTTAGCGGCCCCGTCGGCATCAGCGCTTGCTGCTTCACCGCTAATTTTCACACTGTGAAAATTATGGCGGTTCTTGAAACGACGAAACCATCCAGCACTTGCTGCAAAACTTTTGTTGTGGTTATCATCATAATTCTTCTTCAGCTCTTCAAAAAGCATGCGCGCCTTTGTCTGAATGGTTAAGAGGGTGAGCGGCATACGCTTTTGTATTTGATCCTCCATCCACGTGACCAGTAACTGCTCCATTTCTTCCAAAGGCCCTATCCTCTTCTTTGATATAACCGTTGAATGAACTGAAGCAGATGCCTTTACAGCATCCATTACGCGTTTCTTGTCCTTGAGGATGGTGGATACCGTCGATTGCGATAAACGTTCGTCACGTGCGATAACCATGACTGCCTTTCCCGCTTCACGCTGGTTTATTATTTTCAGTTTCTGCTCCAAAGTGATGGATTGCCTCTTCTTTTTTGCACTACCAGCAGGACACCTATTTGGTTGTTTGGCAGACATAGTTTTTTTGTTTTAATTTTCGGTACTTAAAAAAACTCTCAAATCACAAACGAACACCGACCTAATGTTTCTTGGTTCAAAACGAGCGCAAGTGAGGTCGAACTCATTGCCGCTGTACCTACGCCAGCCTCTCGCTCTCGGGCCAACATATCGTGCAGCGTAGTACGCTGCTGACAGCGCTCGCTGTGCGCGAAATTTAAAAATACGCATTTTCAACTTTTTTTTTTTTTTTTTTTTTTTTAGTATTAATTGCTAACCCCATCGTAACATCGGATTATCGTAAAACGAATTATCGTAACTCGAGCACTACCTGTATACTCTCATAAGGCATTCTGCCTTCACTCAATCAATGGCATGAAAAATGAAACAGTCATATATGGACAACTTTGTATGCAACAAGCATGGACTTTAGGCACTCGCCTCAAATTGCAATACAACATGCAAGAGTAACTTCTATATTAAGCTCTTCATCTTTAATCTTCATGCAACACGCATGTTATTCTAGGCTACTTGCCTTCAATAATCAACAAGCATTAATCAGATAGACAGGCCGTTTGCGATTAAGGAAACACAGATTACAACTGATTCAGTATGTACTCTTTTACAGGACACATGCCCTCAAAACTCTTTCCCTTCTCTACAAGTACTCATATACATTTTTCTTAATCTACTTTGAGGGTGAGGCTACCTCTGCACAACGCTCGACTTGTTTGCACGAGAGGGGGCTCCCACTACCTTACGCTAACCCGACGCACTTCCATCCTCTGAGGATTCAACTCACCTACACTTACTTGGGTCCACCCTCCCTGCCTACCAGAATATAGGACCTTCCTGTTTTCTTTTACTGTTTCTAGCCATAACTTATATATATTTCGTTATCCATTAAGCGCTTCGTCAACTCACGCTGCTTAGCAGCAGCCTTTCTCAAAGGGCGTGCAGAACGTCTTGGTCTGCCTAACTGAACGTCAACGTCACTACCACTCGATACCTCAGTATCATTCACTTCAGCACTCTCACTTACCGTATTGGTATCGCTCAATTCGTTACCAATATCGTCAGCGTCTTTGTCACTCAAGACCTTTGTGGCTGGTTGTTCAGATGTGGCAGCCAGTGCCATCCCTTGGTCGTCCCAGACGTCACAACATTTCCTGGAACACCTACTGCTGGGCTGTACGCCGTTCGTCTCCAAAGCCATCATCGTCATCTGAGGGGGCAAGTTCCAGGGGGACCAAGTGGCTGACAGCACGCAGGGACTCAACATCTTCGAACAATACCTTGGCCGAACACACGATGCCCTCGTCGACCGGGTACATCTCCACGACGCATCCAAGGGGCCACGTTGCCCGCTTTTGATTTTCTTGCTTTACCAACACGATGTCTCCGGGGTGCAGCTTGGTGGGTTCCCCAGACTGACAATCGTGTCGGGCTCTTAGGGCACTCAGGTACTCCTTCCTCCACCTCTCTCGGAAGGCTTTCAAAGTGTCTGTTAGTTTAAGATATCGATCTCGTAGCCTCCGGGAGGTGAAGGTAGCATTAAGGTCTTCATCTGGCAAAACAGGTGCCATTAAATTGATTAAGTGACCTCGCACTAAATGAGAGGGGGTGAGGACCTCGTCCTCGCACTTGTCACCGCTATACATCAACGGCCTATTATTCACTACCGCCTCCGCCTCTTTTACTAGAGTCAATACGTGGGCCTCCGGGAGATGCTTTCTCCCGAGGGCTATCTGCAGTGCACGTTTTGTGACACCCATCAGACGCTTGAAAAAACCGCCTTTCCACAGCGCACAGGGTGTTTGGAATCGCCATTCTACGCCAGTCTTCCTCAGGAACTACTGGACTTCATCCTCTTCATAAAGTCCCTGAAGGAGGTTGGTGGTTATCTGAAGTGATTATGGTCGGGGCTCCATGTGTAGCACTGAATCTTCGAAGAGCTAGAACAAATTCTTCCGCATCCAAGGAGGGGCAGAAATCTAAATACACGGCCCTGGTGGCCATGCATGTCACGAGGAGGATATAGCCTGCTCGCGTTTCGGTTTGTATGGCTGCGGTGTGGTCCACGCCGACTGCGGCAAATGGCTTCTGCAAGGTGATTCTTTCCTTCGGCAGGGGGGGTGGTGGTGGTTGTCTCACCAGCAGTTCGAATGCTAGCACGCATTCTGGACACTTCCATACAACTTGCTTAGCAATTGACCTCAGGCCCGCCGTCCAGCATTTCTGTCGAAAAATCGCCATTAGCGTATTGATGTTACAATGGAGGTTGCAAACAATGCAAATACTTTAAGTATGCTCTGACTAAGTGTCCCTTAGCAGGCAAAAGAATTAATGTTTCATCTCTTCAATTTGGGACACTCGTCCCCTAGTGCAAATCAATTTGTCTACTATCATTAGACTTAATTGCCTCACAAAATTCAATATCTCACGAGGGGGTCTGACCTCACCCTCCAAATATGCATACACAGTAGGTAAATAGAATTTTTGTTCTAATAAGACAAGAACTCGAAAAGGATCCCTTTTCACTTTTGCAAACTTTAACACTAATTTGGTTACTCTAATCAGAATTCGGAACTCAACCTCCCTGAGTAGTAGTTCCCATATCTCTCCTGAGGGGATAGACCTTGTTTCTTCCCTCAGTTCCTGCACCGCCGCTACCACGGTTCTGATATTCGTTAGATCTTCCTCTTTGAAGGGAACAGGCTCTCCTGGGATTCCCAAGAACTCTGGACCTTGGCGCCAAAGAGGATTCTGCTGCAATTGCTGGATTGTTGCGCCCCTTGACAAGACATCAGCAGGATTCTGTTTGCTGGGCACATACTTCAATCTGAAATCACAAATCTGGCGGAGAAAAACAACTTCTGCCACACGGTTAGATATAAAGATATTTTTGTTGTCCTTGGCATCCGGGGATGCCACCCATGCTAAGGCAACTTTGCTATCTGACCAGATACTAATTTCTTGCGGCTCTATTAGCCCTTTAATTGTTTTTGCTAGCCTACAACCTAGCAGCAATGCTAAAAGTTCTAATTTAGGGATGGTGATTTTGAGCATCCCTTTCGGAGTGATTCTCATTTTGCTGGTGAGTAATCTTACATTACTTTCTTCATCTCTGACATATGCTACAGCACCATATGCCCTACTACTGGCATCAGTGAATATATATAGTTCGGATCTTCTGACTCCTGCCGCTCTCGGAAATGTTAACTCACAGACTGATTTCAATTCTACTAGCAGTTCTCGCGCTTCTTTAGCCTTTTCCTTACATAACACGTTATCCCATCCAATCTTTTGTTCCCAAAGCTGTTGGAGAAACAGTTTTCCCCTAACAAATAAAGGACTGACTAGACCTAGCGGGTCGTAAATTGATACTAACAGAGATAGTACCCTATGCTTCGTAGGTACCCATCCCTCCCCCAATTCACGAATCCTCTCACTCTCTTTCACACACAGACGGTCGACGTCTCGAGCCCATCTCAGCCCGAGCACGCTCACATTCACAGGTTCTTTCCACTCTTTCTCGCTATCGAAGGCTATACTGTTTGTTGCCCACCCTTCTAACGGCATTTTGGCTCTATCCAAAATTGCGTGGACAGATTCTTGTTCCTTTTTCATCTCATCCAAACTGTCAAATGTACTGACATAGTTATCAACATAAAAGGACTTGCTTAATTCAGGTCTTCCTTCTAACTTAAAATGATGATTCAACACTTGTTGTAACAAAAAGGGACTAGCCGTGAGGCCGAACACCATGACTCTGAAAGCGAAGGTCAGCGCTCGACCTGCTACCTCTCGCCACAGGAATCTTGTATATTTGGCATCACGGGGATCTAACAGTACTCTATGAAATGCTTTGCTTATGTCTGCAAGCATGGCGTATTTATTCATTCGAAACTTTAGAAGCAAATTATAGGCCAACTCTACTAAATTAGGCCCCGGTAACAGGCATTCATTTAATGATTTATTATTCTTAGCTTTGGATGAGGCCTTGAATACGATTCTAAGGGGGGTCGTGCGGCTATCCTTTTTAATGCCGAAATGCGGCATGTAGTATCCTTCTATTTTTGGATCTTTTACTTCATATATGAATCCTGCCTCTAAGTATTTGTTGATCACTCCCTGATATTGATCATAGTATTCCTTGTCTTTCTGAAATTTGGTTTGCAACGAATCCAGCTGTGCTACAGCATTTCTAAAGTTGGTTTCTGGCCTACCTTCTGAACGGAACGGCAAGCTAACCTGATATCCTTCAGGCTTCTTCATTACACTCTGCGAAACCTTTCGCATGGCTTCCGCTTCGCGGGACAGTATACTGCTCGGATGGGGCGATGCCTAAGGAGTCTAAAACGCCACCATTCATCAACATCAAATACAATTGGTTCGCTCGCGACCCTACATACCCTGAGTGTTCTCACATGATCTATCTTGTGACCTTCTAATAGCCACTGTGGCACTTTCCCATATGGCGACATGCCATTATGGGTCAGAAAAAGACTTATCCCATCGATCCTTTCTACTCCAATAATAAAATAATTAAAATAGTCTGCACCCACAAGAATGTGCACGTTTCTTAACTTATCGCTCTTACTGTCAGGATCTGCTAACGTGACTCCTTTCCCCACTAGGTGTTGTCTTACTCTTACATAACCTGCGTTATGAATTGGGACGTCTACATTCTCGTGAACCACTAGTTTCATTCGAACAATTCTATTACCCATCTCTACCCGGCAACTCACTACGTCATACTGGCCACTGATTTCTGCTGAACCAAAGGGAGCAATGTTTAATACCACTCTGCCTACCACTGGAAGGCCTAACTGCTTTGCAGTTTTAGCAGAGATAAAACTTCGTTGACTCCCAGTGTCCAAAAACAAGCGAACTCGTTTACTCCCTTGCTTATGACGGATCTCGGCCATGGCCGTTGGCAAAATCGTACAGGGAAGATCTACACTAGACATTTGGGCTACTTTAGCGCTTTTACACGGTTGTGATTCTACTTTCTCTTTGGGCGGACGGGGGTTTCTATCGTGCTGCCTGGTCGTCGCATTTACTACTGGGCGGGAGGTTGTAGCTTGACTGTTACTTACTAAACTGGGATTACTTCGGGACGAAGTGGAGGGAATGGAATATGCTTTTCTAAAGCTGCTATTATCACAAATGGAAGTATTATGATTATTTCCACAACTTTTACAGGAATTGGGGTTAGTGCATCTATCACTACGGTGACCTGACTGAAGGCAATTAAAACACAGGCCCTTTCTTAGTAGAATGCGGCGTCTGGCAGCCACGTCACTTACTCGGCGGCATCCGTGAGGCGGGTGCCGTTCATTGCAAAAGGGACAAGAATTATTCTGCATAGGTTTCGTTTTGGGTCTAACGCTGACATCGTTATTCTTATCAGATTCTAATTTTTCGCCTCGCTGTAATGCGTCATCTTCCAACATGCGAATTATGAAGTCTATAGCATCAAAAAATTCTTCTAAATTATAGTCACATTTTCTGAGGTGTTCGACCACCTTTTGATAGAGCTTACCTTCTGACAACTTCTGATTGATAAGGCTCATGACCATGCCATGGCCTATATCATTAGTACTGAGCCTCTTGATTTGCTCAATGATCACTGTTAACTCAAACCTGAACTTCTTCAGCTCTACGGGGTTCAACGAGGGTATCGAAAATGTTGACAAGTTTTCAATGCAAGATCACGAGCGTTTGGTGTACATTACCATATTGCTTATCTAAGAGATCTAACGCTACCTGGTAATTCGCGGCGGTTACACTTAGGGATTTAACGATCTTAAGCGGATCCCTGCCCAGAGTCCCTAATAAGTAAGTAAATTTGGACACATTGTCCAAATCTGCCCTTCGATCCACGTGGATCGTGAACAATTCTCTGTAAGAAGCATATTCCTGCACTTCCCCTTCAAAAGTGGGGAGAGGCAGCGGTTTCAATTTGGAGAGGGAAATATTCCCTGTCTGTGTGACTTTCAGCTTATCGATTCGATTCAACAAACAAGGGTAGAAGCTCGCACAGCTTCTGCTAAGGTTTGCCTGATTCTGGCATCTAAGTTAGATTCTAACTTTACGACTTGACATTTGTACAGCTCTCGAAGCCGACTTCTTGTCTCAACTGTGTGACCAAATATTGGTACACGCTTTCAGAATAAGTTTCTACTAACGCACGCTGCGTTTCGGCAAGTAAGTCCGCGGTGAGACTCAGCGAAGCCTCGAAGTGAACAATCATAGCCACTGCCATTTTGTATTATTTACTCTACTTCTTAGGGGGGGTTTTGCAAACTAGGAAATGAAGATTTTTCTTACTTTATGAAGACAGGGTGCAAAGACTAGTGACACATGGGGCTAATTGTACATCGGAACAAGCTGAGCCTAGTTATTTTGTCTGTCTCTCTCTCTCCTGATTAATCTCATTAAACGATTGAGGAATGCGTTACGGATTGTAGCAGTATTTGGAGATTCTTGCATTAAAGTTCTTTACCTTCTTGACATATTCAACAGAATATACAGTAAAACAATTATCAGGGAGATACTCTCTGATCTCTGCGTCGCAGATAGCAATTATGTCACAAATTTTCCTCAAGCGTTCAACAAGAGTACGTAAATTATCCCAAACGGTTTTAGGGTGATCGTTTGCTAGGTCGTTTCCTCCTATCTACCCTATAGACCATACTTTACTGAAATTTCCCTTCAAGCTCTAGAGCGCACTTGTCATCCGGTTCTCGAAGGACCAAATGTCGGGAATTTTCTCGACTTTTATTATATGATTCGTGCCCGGATGTTGTGGGCAGATGACAAGGCCTTGAGGAGGCGCGCTCTCTAAAACTCTTAGGGTGAGATACAATAAAATTGGGTCAACATTACAGTTAAATTTTTATTACAAAAAATAAACATTTAAATACATTAACAGAACACCGAAACAAATTCCTAGCAGAATTCCACAGTACACGCAGTTTTGTACTGCTTTCACGCAGTTAATACAAATAAACTGAAAACTTTCTGGCTTTCTTATGGGGTAGCACATAGGGTCTTTGATGTCACGTGCCGACAAAACTAAGTTCATAACTGGACGAAAAAACTGCACAATTCGAGACCCATAGACTCAATATCACAAACATATAACATCCTTGCACTGACAGCTTTCTTTTGCTGCATAAATCGAATCCCTCATCGCAGGGATGGCACATATATACGTGGATAAAGTTAACTTACTGTTAAGATGGAATTCGACCTAGCAAATGCATGGCGACAGCTGGGAGTCTGAGAATTGAGAGACACACAAATTTCTACGGTACTTACACGAATCAGATTCTGGGCAGGAATGACGCGTCACTTCGCCCTTCTTCAAAGGAAACTTACGCTTTCCCGCGAGAACTACAGAATCCTTGTAGTTCAAGCGGGAATCATCAGTTATTTCAACATTACTTATATTACTAAATCTATTTTATTCTTGAATGTGAAAGACGACTGTTACGTTATTATTTAAGATTAAGGAATTGACTTAAAGTTCTGTAATCTGCAAATTCTTTAATGACTATGGAGTCCTTGGCTCCAAATCTATACATAGATAATTTATCTCTTACTAGTGATCAGCGAATCATATTTATTAATGAAAATTCATAACGTCTTCTTTTCTACAAGACGCGCTCCCTTCCCCGCCATGCATTTAGTAATTGCGTCATAAACTGTCGTGTATTGGACAGCTTTGTTCAATGAATCGCCCGCGAGATCCCTCAGTCTTGCCCCAATTTAACGCAACACTTGTGAAGTTAAATGGCGGGGATTTCGAATGATCAGTTCGAAATTCACGACAGATACAATAAAATCTGGTCAACAAAACAGTTTTATTACGAAAAATAAACATTTAAATACATTAACAGTACACTGAAACTAAAGTTCCTAGCAGAATTCCACAGTACTCGCAGTTTCGTACTGCTCTGTTAGTTAATTCAAATAAACTGAAAACTTTCTGGCTTTTTTATGTGGTAGCACATAGGGTCTTTGATGTCACGTGCTGGTAAAACACTAAGTCCATAACTGGACGAAAAATCTGCACAATACGAGACCCATAGACTCAATATCACAAACAAATAACAACCTTGCACTGGCAGCTTTCATTTGCTGCATAAATCGAGTCCCTCATCGCAGGGATGGCACATATATACGTGGATAAAGTTAACTTACTGTTAAGACGGAATTCGACCTAGCATGGCGATGGCTGGGAGTCGGAGAATTGAGAGACACAAATTTTACAGTACTTACTCGGATCAGGGTTCTGGGCAGGAATGAAGCGTCGCTTCGCCCTTCTTTAAAAGAAACTTACGCTTTCCCGCGTGAACTACAGAATCCTTGTAATTCAGACGGGAATCATCGATTATTTCGACATTACGTATATTACTAAATCTATTTTATTCTTGAATGTGAAATATGACTGTTACGTTATTATTTAAGATCAAGGAATTGACTTAAAGTTCTGGCTGAAGGCCGTAATCTGCAAATTCTTTAATGGCTATGGAGTCCTTGGCTCCAAATCTATACATAGATAATTTATCTCGTACTAGTGATCAGCAAATTATATTTATTAATGAAAATTCATAACGTCTTCTTTTCTATAAGACGCGCTCCTTCCCCGCCATGCATTTAGGAATTGCGTCATAAACTGTCGTGTATTGGACAGCTTTCTGTTCAATGAATCGCCCGCGAGATCCCTCAGTCTTGCCCCAATTTAACGCAACACTTGTGAAGTTAAATGGCGGGGATTTCGAATGATCAGTTCGAAATTCACGACAATAATAATAATAATAATAATAATAATAATAATAATAATAATAATAATAATTAATCCTCAAAGAACTTACTTTTAAATTAAAACTGTCTTTCAAGTTAACCTTATTTCATCAACCACACACAGAGAGAGAGAGAGAGAGAGAGAGGAAAAAAATACCGCATTTAAACCAATAGCACGAAAAGGCCTAAAAGAATTTTGTTTAGATTCAAATAAATCTTATACCCATCACGGCCCTTTGAAAAGCCTAAAAATATGCGAATGACATCCGGTCTCTTGAGCGTACGTAGGCCTAACCAAGGACTTACAAACATTTTTTTTTCTCCCCCCATATTTTTTTCAGAATGACACCAGCACGTGTTTTCATTTTATGACGTCATTCGAGACCCTTGAGGGGTCGTCAGTCACGCTCCCCCCGGGGCTGCCCTGCTGCTAAAAATGGCTGGGTGAGGTCGTTAGAGTTCCTTTTTTCATTCGTTTTCATAAGCCGTTTCCCTCGGTTTTACAGAAATGGGGAATTTAATTAATATTTTTGTCCCCAAAGTTGTCAATCGTATCCCTCATTAAGTTCGCATGGACGTATCTTTACTGTATGTAGTTGTTTATTAATTTTTTTTTATTGAAGTTTCATGCTCGTGTCTAATTCCGAATAAAAAAAATTCAGTCAAAAGATCCAGTAATGTTGCGCTGAAAATTATTATTATTATTATTATTATTATTATCAAAGTAAATAGTAAATAGAACTATGCTGTCTCTTTGACTGGGTAAGAGACCTGATTGCTTAGCACTTAGGTTACTTGAAGACATGGGAACACAGAAAGCACGCAAGGAATGCTGGAGTCAAGTAATAACATTAATTAAGTAAACAAGAGGCATATTTACAACGTCCCAAAGCCACTGTCTGTAATGAGATCGTGTTGATGTCACTTAAAACTTTTAAAGTTATTCAATCCCGATTTCACCCATATTTGATAATGAAGGAAGACTTGAGACCATCAGTACATCGTTTGAAAGTTAATAAAACTTTGAAGAAGCACGCCAGGTAAGCACAGGTATTCATGGGCTAATAAAACTTTGTTCGTATGTCAGTACTGAGCAGGTATATATCCCTGTGCAGATGATGAATCCGAGAGTTAATCAGGTTGGCTCTTGACTTCTGGCACTCTTGCGTGGTGCCAAAATTGATTCATCGATTGTTTTTATGGTGATATAGAGCGGTGTTTATGTTAAGTGGAAAATAGGCTGATTTTCTCTCATTCCTTTGCTAAGGACAGACGAAAATACACACGTGTATATATATATATATATATATATATATATATATATATATATATATATATATATATATATATATGTGTGTGTGCTTATATATATGCTATATATATATATATATATATATATATATATATGTATATATGTTAGAAAACTAACATGAGAAATATTATAATTTAGTAAGAATCTCTGAGTTGAAGATAGGGTTTTCTCTCATTTTTTTGTTAAGAACAAACATATATACACATGCATAAACATGCTATATATATATATATATATATATATATATATATATTATATATATATAAATCTATGTTGGAAACTAACATGAGAAATAGTATAATTTCAATAAGAATCTCTTCTGAGTTGACGCTAACCAAACACAAGCATGCATGTCACGAGAGAGAGAGAGAGAGAGAGAGAGAGAGAGAGAGAGAGAGAGAGAGAGAGAGAGAGAGAGAGAGAGAGAGGAGGAAACAGAAGACAAATCAACAAGCGACAAATTAAAAAAGAAAAAAAAAACACCTTTCAGTCAGAGCTGAATCAAATCTTAGTTTGTTTATTTGGACGTCATTCCACCGCTTAAAATTAGCCATTTCTGCCTTGTTCGGAATCGTGAATCTCGTCTGTATGGTGGCCTTTTTTTTTATTTATTTTTAACTCCGAGGTGCGAAGTCTCCTTCGGTCGTGAGATGTAAGATTAGGAAATCGAGTTTGGGACCGTTTTCCGGTCTTGGGGTTGGAGATGATGAGACTGAAAATTATTTATAAGAATATCTTTTTTGGTGGCAATGTTTAACCTGGGGGATGTGAGATTGGTATTCAAGAGAGGGATTTAATTTGTTTTAAAGTATTTTGTAAGAATATATGTTCGGTGGCCAGATTTACCAGGATGATGAGGGTATTTGAGCTTGTAAGTTTGATAGACTGATAAGCGTGTCCTACTACCCTGAAGCAATGCTCCTTGTATTCTGATAGTATACTTACATTTTTATATATTTATTTATTTATCAGTTTGTAAATTTATTTTTTATTTATTTCTTCTTTCTGTATATCCTATTACCTTCTGCTACTTCTTTTAAATAAGCCATATTCTTTGTCAGCTTGAATTTCAAGTCATTGGCCCCTAGGGGCTTGTCCCATATGAATAGGGTTCAGCTTTTGAATAATAATAATAATAATAATAAAATAATAATAATAATAATAATAAAATAATAATAATAATAATAATAATAATAATAATAGTGAGGGTATTTTTATTCGTAGGGTTAGGCAGGATGAGAATGAAAATAAAAATATGAGATTAAAATATAGGCTACTATAAAAGTGCGTAAGATTAAACAAAAGAACTCTATGATTATTGTAAAAGAATGCATGAAGAAAAAGACATTGAAAGGTGAAGTGTATATAAAGTCGTGGAGAATGACCAAAAGAATCATTTAAAGCTGAAGGCATTAAAATGACAGGTGATGGACGGGCGGTGAAATCGGAAATGACAGAGCTATATGTAACGAGAATATAAAGTGAGAGAGAGAGAGAGAGAGAGAGAGAGAGAGAGAGAGAGAGAGAGATATCTTATGTATCTTTTTTCTATTAATTTCAAGAATTTAAATATAAAAAATCGCCCTCCGGATTGCATACTTTAGATCAAGTTAAAATCAAGTATCAAACAGTAAAATATTAAAGAAAATATTTTAATAAAAAAAGAGGTATTGTGATTAAATAATCCAAAGAAAGTCAGAAACACAAAAAATGTCGACGCATTGATAACTGTTGGTCAAAAAAGAAAGAAAAAATGATGAAACGGTAAAATATAAGTTATTATAAAAGCATTTTGAGCAAAATCTCTTCATATAAGAGAGAGAGAGAGAGAGAGATAAGAGAGTAGAGAGAGAGGAGCAGAGGAGAGAGAGAGAGAGAGAGAGAGAGAGAGGCTTAGAATAATCAGCTCACCCAAAAGAAGTGAATTTCTCCTTAATTATAATCTCGTATGAAGAGATTAAGCCTGCTTGATATAGATTAAACGTGACAGGCGTGGGTCCTTATGTATCTGGGCCCGGTGCTTAACTATTCAGAAGAGCCGTATGACAGCGAAGTATGAAAACTTCGGATTTAAGAGGCTGCGAGAACTCTTAGATACGATTATCTCCTGCGGACCTATACGCTTGCGTGAATATCGCGTCGTGTGTAATCATTGTTGAGAGAAACCAGAGAACTCTGAAGACAAGGGGGAAGAAACGAAGAAGAAGAAGAGGAGGATGAAAAAGAAGAAGAAAACGAGATCACTGTCATACACAATACCTTTCTCGAACAGTTTTTCTACTCTATACCCTTGTCATAACATCTGATTCAATTACTCCTAAATAATTAATTGTTTGTCTCAGATCAAAGCCCCCTTCCCTTCCACGTAGGTCTAACGAAGTACCAGTGTGTCCAGCTTTCTCTCCTTAGACATATTTGCTATTAATACTACTACTACTACTACTACTACTACTGCTGCTGCTGCTGCTGCTGCATGCTGCTGCAGAGCTGCTGCTGCTGCTGCTGCAGAGCTGCTGCTGCTGCTGCTGCAGAGCTGCTGCTGCTGCTGCTCTGCTGCTGCAAGCTGCTGCTGCTGCTGCTGCTGCTGCGAGCCTGGCTGCGCTGCTGCTGCAAGAGCTGCTGCCGCTGCAGAGCTGCTGCTGCTGCTGCTGCAAGAGCTGCTGCTGCTGCTGCTGCTGCTGCTGCTTGCTGCTGCTGCTGCTGCTGCAGGAGCTGCTGCTGCTTGCTGCTGCTGCTGCTGCAGAGCTGCTGCCTTGCTGCTGCTGCAGAGCTGCTGCTGCTGCAGAGCTGCTGCTGCTGCTGCTGCAGAGCTGCTGCTGCTGCAGAGCTGCTGCTGCTGCAGAGCTGCTGCTGCTGCTGCTGCAGAGCTGCTGCTGCTGCTGCTGCAGAGCTGCTGCTGCTGCAGAGCTGCTGCTGCTGCTGCTGCAGGAGCTGCTGCTGCGCTGCTGCTGCAGAGCTGGCTGCTGCTGCTGCTGCTGCAGAGCTGCTGCTGCTGCAAGCTGCTGCTGCTGCAAAGAGCTGCTCTGCTGCAGCTCTGCTGCAGAGCTGCTGCTGCTGCTGCTGCGAGCTGCTGCTGCTTGCTGCTGCTGCTGCTGCAGAGCTCTGCTGCTGCTGCTGCTGCTGCAACTGCTGCCCTGCTGCTTGCTGCTGCTGCTGCTGCTGCTGCAGAGCTGCTGCTGCTGCTGCTGCAGAGCTGCTGCTGCTTGCTCTGCAGAGCTGCTGGGCTGCTGCTGCTGCAGAGCTCGCGCTGCAGAGCCTGCTGCTGCTGCTGCAGAGCTGCTGCTCCTCTGCTGCAGCGATGCTGCTGCTCCAGAGCTGCCTGCTGCAGAGCTGCTGCTGCTGCTGCTGCAGAGCTGCTGCTGCTGCAGAGCTGCTGCTGCTGCGAGCTGCTGCTGCAGAGCCTTCTGCTGCAGAGCTGCTGCTGCTGCTGCTGCAAGGAGCTGCTGCTGCAGAGCTGCTGCTGCTGCTGCTGCAGAGCTGCTGCTGCAGAGCTGCTGCTGCAGAGCTGCTGCTGCAGAGCTGCTGCTGCAGAGCTGCTGCTGCTGCAGAGCTGCTGCTGCTGCTGCTGCAGAGCTGCTGCTGTCAGAGCTGCTGCTGCAGAGCTGCTCTTGCTGCGAGCTGCTGCTGCAGAGCTGCTGCTGCAGAGCTGCTGCAGAGCTTCTGCTGCAGAGGCTGCTGCTGCTGCTGCTGCAGAGGCTTGCTGCTGCTGCTGCTGCAGAGCTGCTGCTGCTGCGTGCTGCAGAGCTGCTGCTGCTGCTGCTGCTGCTGCTGCAGAGCTGCTGCTGCTGCTGCTGCAGAAGCTGCTGCTGCGTAGATGCTGCAGAGCTGCTGCTGCTGCAGAGGCTGCTGCTGCTGATGCTGCAGAGCTGCTGCTGCTGCTGCTGCAGAGCTGCTGCTGCTGCTGCCAGAGCTGCAAGAGCTGCTGCAGAGCTGCTGCTGCTGCAGAGCTGCCTGCTGCTGCTGCTGCAAGCTGCTGCTCTGCTGCTGCAGAGCTGCTGCTGCTGCTGCTGCAGAGCTGCTGCTGCTGATGCTGCAAGAGCTGCTGCTGCTGCTGGGCTGCAGAGCTGCTGCTGCTGCTGCTGGCAGAGCGCTGCTGCTGCTGCAGAGCTGCTGTCTGCCTGTCAGAGCTGCTGCTGCTGCTGCTGCAAAAAGAGAGCTGCTGCTAGCTGCTGCTGGCAGAGCTGCTGCTGCTGCTGCTGCTGCTGGCTGGCAGAGCTGCTGCTGCTTGCTGCTTGCTGCTGCTGCTGCAGAGCTGCTGCTGCCTGCTGCTGGCTGCCTGCTGCTCTCTTCTTCTAATGACTCTACATTTGCTGCTACGTATACTATTAGCTACTACTACACTTTCGGAGACCTTATGAAAAATTCTGTTCATTTTAGTATGTATACATACGTTGCTACTGACGACGAGGAAAGAGGAACTATATGGATGGTATTTTTGTGTGTTGGGTTGGGGTTGTGGGAGGGAAGTTTGAGGGAGGGATACTACAACAAGACTTATAAATATCGAAGCCTCCCTCAACCCATACACGAGCAATATTGCTTATAAAATATGGCTCGAAGACGGCAGGGACTTAGGGGTGGGAGGGAAGGGTTGGGAGAGAAGGGGGTCGGGTGCATGGTGTAGTTGGCTGGGGTTGGGGGGGGGGGGTTTTAGATGCGACTGATGTGGGCGGTGTGTAATAGTAATTAACTTGGGTGAGGTAGGAATATTTTAGGTGTCTCGCCACCCCCTCTCTCTCTCTCTTCTCTCTCTCTCTCTCTCTCTCTCTCTCTCTCTCTCTCTCTCATAACAGCAACGAATATGATCGGCTGAAGGTTGTTGCTCTCTCTCTCTCTCTCTCTATTGTTAGCCGTTGTTGTTTTGAGAAGTGATGTACATTTTTACCTATATGAAATATACACATTACCTGACGGAGTGCCGTGGTAAGAAATTCCATATGTCATGAACACTGGCACTTAACCAACTACTACTATAAATGACATTACATTTATAGCTATATAGCTACTCGTTGAGTGCCATTTCTCATCAAGAATAAAAAAAAAAAACTTTCATAAATCTTAAGTTGCATAAGTACATTAGAATTTTAGTATTTCAGTAATTCAAATATATATTAATATTTATATAGTAGATTCTGTTTTGATCAGCGTGTTTGTTCTGCATGTTTTCAAAAATCAAGACAAGACTCAGTTTGAGTTTACTTCCATTTATTATGGTAATTTCATCACCAAAATCTATATAATGAAGTGGTCCTTGTCAGCGACTGGTTATGCCGTAGAATTATTAACATTTGATTGTTGTAAAACCATATCCATTCTTTACTGCTCCAGATTGTGATGCAATAGTCGGTAAAAAGTGTAGGCCTATACACTAAAACTAAATTCTGTTAGCATAACCACATGGATTAAATACAAGTGGTTTTCCTTTAGTAACCATTCAAAATACGGTGAAACTAAAATTTTGTTGCTTGATACTTAGAATTTAGATGAAACAGGAGTTACAGGACCAGCATTTCATTGGCGCGTTTCACTGATCTCACCCTTCGTCCAAGGTTTGTTCTATACGACATAATATTAATGTTGTTACCCAGTGTCCTCTCATGTAGGACTTTTATGCGCAACCTTGAGATAATAATAATTGATAACATCAGAAATATACTCCATCTAATTGGATCACATTTCATTAAATTGTTCAAGGGGAAATGAAAAGGTACTCTGGTAGCAATGGCGACTTGCGGTAGGAAAGTCATCGAAAACTGTTCGGTCGTAAACTCGAATCAACCGCAATAATTTGGATGGTTATCGTTAAAATTTGATCTATTCATACTACTGCGAGCATTGACAGCTCTAGTTTACTGGATGAACTGATTTTGTATGAAAATAAAACAAACTTCCCCGGTCACGCCGTCCTCCATTACAGAAACATGTTTGGAGAGACCAATAGAAGTCGCTGACGTGAATTGTTAGGTGCTTTCGCACTCTTTAGACGAATGCAACCCACCAAGCGTTGACTAGTAGAGAGACCCCAATGACACATTTTTATCCTCACGTTTATTATTGTAATGAAATGTTATGCAGAACAAGATATTGATGAAATAACAGCGTTTACTGAAAGGTTTTAGTTCGATCGTTGGTTGTTAGTCAGTCAAATTAGTGCACGAATTCCCTACACAATTTTACTTGAAGACTTTAAATTGCAAGTGGTCTAGTTGACTCATTTTTATCGTTGAAACACATCCAGAGATTTGCTTTGGGCATCAGATTCGTCCTGACTGCACAGCCAGACCTTAATTACCCTATTTAACTAATGGAAATCAGGAAGACAGTTGTCCAAACTTCACGTACACACCAACTAGAGATTAAAAGAGAGAGAGAGAGAGAGAAACATTATCTTGCTCTTCTCCCTCCTCCTCGCGGGTGGAATTCTTTGTTTACCTCTCCCTGCCGCAAACATGGCCGAGTACGACCTGACGTCGAAGCTTGGTCCTTATTTGGACCGGCACCTCGTCTTTCCTTTGATGGAATTTTTATCCGTGAAAGCGGTAAGCACATTAGTGTGAAAGGAACCGAAATATCGGGAAATGGAGCCACTAAATGTCGTGATTTTCTTTTAAAGAAGGGTTGTCTGGACCGTGGCAGGGGCGACTCGACTCGATGTTTGGCTAATGTCGGCTTCTTTTCTTAACCAAGTTATGCTCCCGGTAGCAAGTTAAATTAAGGAACCTAATTTAATTTAAGCTTGATTAGGTCAGTTTTGCTTTTATATTCGATGTCCGAGTTATTTAATCGTAGGTTTTGCCTAGGACTGTCGTAAATTTATACCTAAGGTCGTACACTAGGTAGAACATCACAGTAGGCCAAGCAGGCCACCTACCATCAATGCAAGCCACCCTCCGAAAAAGTACATTATAACGCGTCCTGACACCCGAGATGGGCATCAGTCGCGACTTGTTGTTGGTGAGAAACGGAGCTAAAGACCTCTACTCTCCTTTCGAAGTAAGTATTTTCTCCAAAGTTAGGTAGAAATTAAGGCCAAATTTTAAGATTTAAACAGAGGGTACTGAAAACGGTCTCAAACGTAGTGCAAATCTCACCAAACGCGTTCAACATTTTACTTACAACTCGAGGTATTTAGAAGATTGACGCCATCTCGATGTTACGGAGTAGCTTGTGTCAATAAACTAACCATTTCCTGTGATAAATCCGCACACCACTTGTACCCACAGACGCTGGAGCACTTTTATCACAACAATCGAAAAACACGATTTCTCATCAACAACAAGCCAGGCGTAAACAGCTGTTTGGGTAGAAAGATGACGAGAAGCGTTGCTCTTGGCTAATAATTTTTTAATAAGTAGTAAAACATCAATATTTTACATATTTATGATGATTTAATTTGAAAATATTCGTTATTGAAAAAGTAACTCGACTCTGACTCAAATTTAAGTAATTATTTTTCTGAATTAGAACGTTCTTTCAAGTTCTGTATTATGACGTCACGACATCTTGACTTTCGTACCTATTGTAAATAATTGCTATACTCAACTGTCATTGCAGAACAGTTTACCAGTTATTCATGCAGATTGTTATCAGCTATACATGTAATTGTTATAATCGTAATGCGCATATATATCTTTATTATTTACTTTTTGGATATATGAAGATGTTTTACTGCTGGATTATCGCCGTAGTGTGACGCAATCGTTTTCGGTCCATGGGCCTCTGTCTGTTTTCGCACCATAAGAAATTATGGGGCCGAATTTGCAATGACCAGAAAGTCGTTAAAAGAGGAAAGTTAGCATTGAGGGGCGGGGGATATGTTTTGACTGAGAAAAAATTATTCAATAGCTAGCTTGTAAAAAATACTTGGTTATAAAAACTTGATTGACAACTAAGCAGCGTGTCTACTATGGGTTTCAGAGACAGTGCAAGCACGTTTTTGGGCAATACCTATTTCTGTAACGAACACTCGTAACAGAACGAGATTTTTCTTTGAGTGCATACCCCAGTGCCGTAATTTATAAGGGTATCGTGAATCACTAATCGTAAAGAATAACTACACTTGTCCT
Source organism: Macrobrachium nipponense (assembly GCF_015104395.2). Taxonomy (NCBI): domain Eukaryota; kingdom Metazoa; phylum Arthropoda; class Malacostraca; order Decapoda; family Palaemonidae; genus Macrobrachium; species Macrobrachium nipponense. The sequence continues at coordinate 9,311,816 of NC_061092.1, read as the reverse complement.
TGTACTAATAGACCAAAACTCCATATCCAGAAATGGATAGGAACACACCAGTAAAACAGCTCCACCTACCCTCTCCCCCACCTCCACCGCCACCCCTGTCCTTCTTCCTTCCTTCCTTCCCTTCTCTCTCTGAAAGTTGTTGCAGTTTAAATTATTTTCTATGATTTTTCCATCTATCTATCTAATAATAGTAGTTTACATTGGTGGATATATCTAACGATTCACTCGGTTGTTACCTGCCCATTGACCGATATATTTATACACTGATCCACTCAACTCTCTCTCTCTCTCTCTCTCTCTCTCTCTCTCTCTCTCTCTCTCTCTCTCTCTCTCTCTCTCTCTCTCTTTTATCGTAATTCGAAAAATGAACAAGAAAATATATTTCATACTTGTATAGCATTAATTAAATACTTTCAAGTTTGTTCATGAAACTTACCTGTCAGATATATATATAGCTGTATTTTTCCGAATCCGACAGAAATTTAAACACTTACGACACACGCAGTGGGAGTCAGGTGGTTAGTACCCATTCCGCCGCTGGGAGGCGGGTATCAGGAATCATTCCCCATTTTCTATTCATAATTTTTCTGTCGCCGGTGCTGGAAACACCTGTTTGCAGCACCTCCGTCCAGATTTTGGAAACTTACTAGCTACTTGAGTATCCCTTTTGGTTTTTCTTGTTTGGTATCTGAATTGGATCGGTGGCTTGCACACGTTGACTTTGGTTTGAATTGATTTTGGTATTGAATTTTCTTTGATCAAGATGTCAGGGTCTAGTTCTACTAGCGCTAGATTTTGTTCGATGGGCTGAATGTAGAGGTAGGCTACTGAAAGCTTCAGTAGAACCCACATCTGTTTGTAAAGTGTGCAGGGGGAATGAATGTACGTTTGAAAGTCGTTGTAAGGAGTGTGAAAGACTAACAGAGTCGGAATGGAAGGCGTATGAAAACCTATCTTAAGAAACTTGAACGAGATAGGTTAATGGAGGTCTTTCCTCCAGGAGTGTTTCAGGTAGGCAAGATTTAAATTATTCTCCTGCTAACCCTCCTTCTGTAGATTATGCTCCTACCCCTGTAGTGTTGCCTCCGGCCCCTGAGACAGTGTCGTAGAAGGTAATACGTTATCGCTAATTCTTGAATCGATTCGTAACTTAGAATCAAAAGTGTTAGCTCTGGAGAGCAAAAGTGAAGAAAAGTGCAGTGAAAGTGCCCCTTGTGTAGTGTGGAGGGTGCGTCAGATCGGCCTCATTTCGCCTCTAGACCTAGACCTCTGCTTGACTCCCAGATTACGGGGAGAGAGCATGTCGAAAGTCGAAGGAGGGTTACGAGGAACCCCCACCGATCTGGCGTGCCTTCGGCAGCTTCTGACGAACATACCCAGACTGCCAAGGAGCGTGCGCGTGCACGTCTTCTCAAGGAGTGCTTTTTCTTCTTCTGAAGCTTCCTCCCCGCGCAAGGGGTGGAGCTCTCATACCGCATCACGTCCGCTGAAAAGGACGGCTCGCGTTCGGGACGCTTCACGGTCCAAGTTGTTCTCCGGAACTTTGCTCGTCGCCCGATAGTGGCGTTTGCTGCTTTTCCTCCGCAGAAGAAGCGTAAGGATTCGTCGGAGGCGGAGTCTTCCCTAGATGTTTCTTTCGAGCGCCGCAGTCGCTCTAAGGTGCGTGAAGCGGCGGTTCCTGGGAGTAGCAAGAAGGCGTCCCCTCGCCGCTCTCCTGCTCACAGGATCAGCCCCTCCCCAGAAAAGGAGGCTTCACCTACAAGCAAGATTCTTCAGTCTCTTCAGCAGCAACTTCGAGATGTTTTTCCTTCGAGGAAAGACTGCTCCACGTCGCCGTAAGGATGACAACCTTCCTGTGAAGAGGTCGAGGCGTTCTCCCTCTCCCTCTCCTCGCTCGTCTCTCTCTCCGTTTGAGTCTCCCTCTAGAGTTAGTCCTGCTCCCCAGCAACTTTCTAGAGGAGGCGAGAAATTCGTTTCTCGCTCTCGTGAAGCGGTTGTTTCCGCTGATACGAAACTTGTGGATAAGAAGCGAGTTTCCTTAGATGCAGAACGCGCTTCTGCGAAAGTCAAACGCGCTTTAGTGGACGCCGAACGTGACTCGGTGCAAGTTTCGCGAGCGCCAGTGGACGCTCAGCGAGTGTTAGTGGACGCTCTGCGCTGCACACAGTGGACGCTCCAAGTCGGGGCGCGCACCAGTGGAGCTAGCGACAGGCGCTCGGCGCGCATCAGTGGACCTCGCGCATCATGCGGCTCGGCGCGCACCTGTGGACACTCAGCGCGCACAAGTGGACGCCAGGTGTACACCTGTGGATGTTTGAGCGCGCTTCTGTCGGCGCCAGTAGATTGGCTTCGGACGCAAAACGCGCGCATACGGACGTCAGTTTTCCACTTTTGTACAAGTAACTTACCCAGCAGATATATACTTAGCTATAGACTCGGTCGTCCCGACAGAATTTCAAAAACTCGCGGCACACGCGACAGGTAGGTCAGGTGATCCACCATTCCCGCCGCTGGGTGGCGGGGTCTGGAACTATTCCCGTTTTCTAAGCCATAATTTCTCTGTCGGTTGAACGGACAACACCTATTGTTCGTTCCTCCATCTTGGATTTCAACTCGTTTGCCGAGAATTTGGTGGATTGGTTTTTTTGGTGACGTATTCTGTTTTTTTTTCTCTGGCTTGGCATACGCTTATTGTGGACTTGTTTTCGAATTTGTTTTGACTACTCTTTCACGATGTCTGACGCTAAGGCTTCACCTATGTTTAGAGTTTGCAGTAGGGAAGACTGTAAGGTTAGGCTGCCAAAATCGGCATTAGATCCGCATAGTATTTGCGCTAAATGCAGGGAGAATGAATGTTCTTTTATTAACACCTGTGTGGAATGCGAGAACCTTACGGAGCTTGAATGGAAGGAATTATCATCATATGTTAGGAAGCTTGAGAGAGATAGAGTGAGGAAGGCTTCAGCTAGGTCATCTAGTAGATCTTGCTCCTTAGAACAAGAAATTAACTCTCCTTCTAACAATTTTCCCTTAGCCTCAGCTGCTTCTCCCTGTTCTGAATCCAAAGATTCTTCATCAGAGAGGGAAAAATGTAAAAGGCCTTCAATTAAGAAACTTCAAGCTCGCTACGAGCTCTAAAACCAAGGTAAGAGTGTGATAGTGACTGTGCATGTCCCCAGTGCAGTGGAGGGGCGTCTGACGGTTCCTCATTGCTCCTAGGCCTAGACCTCTTCCAAACTCCCAGGACCAGGGGAGGGAGGAATGTCGAAAGCCGCAGGGAGGATGCAGAACATCCCCAACGGTCAGGCGTCCCTTCGGCAGATCCTGTTGTTAAGTCCCAGGCTGCCTCGGATTGCCGCAGAAAAGGCGTCCTAAAGGAGTGTTTTTCGGCCTCAGACTCTTCCTCTCCTAAACGAGGATGGAGTTCGGCCTCCCCCGTTCGCTGCCCTTTGAAGAGAGCCTGGAAGGCGCCTAAAGGAGACGCCTGCTGACTCCAGCCCAGAGCGTTTTCCCGAGGGATTGGCCTTCGGGACTAAGAGGACTAGACAAGAGGAGCCTGCTCTTCAGGATCCGACCAAGAAGTTTTTTGGTTAATCTGCAAGAGCAGTTAGCGTCGCTCGTAGGCTCTTTTGCTAAGGACTCTACAAGGAGGAAGGATGTCTCGCTCCCTGTGAAGAGTTCCGCTAAGCGTCCTTCTTCGTATAGGAGAGAACTCTCACGATCTCCAGGGCGTTTATCGCCTTCGTCAAGGGACTCGTCGGATAGGAGTTGTTCTCCTGAGAGAAGAGCCCTTTCGCCCTATAGGCTGGCTTCCCGAGCGCCCTCTTAGACACAGCGCATCGAGCAGAAGTCTCGAGCGGTTTAGCTACAAGGAACCGGAAAACCGATTTAGGTTATCAGGATCCCTTGGGTCTTCAGGACCAGGAGCCAGACAGGCGCAAAGAGGCAGCAAGACGCAAGAAAGGACGTCAAGAGCCTCTTAGAACGCTGGATTCAGGACGTCAGGATTCTGCTAGAAGGCAGGAATCAGGATGCTATGAGCCAGGACGCCAGTCAGAGTCAGTCGGGCGCCAGGAGTCAGGGCGGCCAGGAGTCGGGCTCCAGGAGTCAGGGCGCCACGAGTCAGGGCGTCAGGAGTCAGGGCGCCAGGAGTTAGGGCTCCAGAAAACAGGACGCCAGGAGTACGTTAGGCGTCAAGTGTTAGGGCGCCAAGAGCCTGTTTAAGCGTCAGGAATCAGGACGCGGGATCTGTTCAAGCGCCCTGAATCAGGACGCCAGGAGCCTAGCAAGCGCCACGAACCCGACGAACCTAGACAACAAGAGTCTAGTAGGAACAAGAAGTGTTGCCGACAGACAGGAGCCTCACTCTTCGTATAGGAGTGCTAATGTTCCGCACTCCCCCTTCTCGGGAAAGGAGTTCTTCTCCCGGGTAAGAGCCAGATCACTCTAAAACGATCTCCTTCTGTAGATCAGTTGGACCAGGTATCGGAAGACGAAGAGCCTGTAGATGTAGCAGTTTCGGACTACAAGAGGACTTTCTCTTTTGCTGCTAAAGGAGTTCGGAGACTCCCTTCATCCTGCGGACCCTCCTTCACCAGGATCGTTGATGTCCAGCACTAAAGCTCTCAAATCGTCTTCCTTCGTTAAGATGCGCCCCGCTCTTTGTATGAAAAAGGCATTGAAAACTTTTTCAGAGTGGTTGACTTCCAGAGAAGGGAAGCGGGCAAGACAGTTTTTTTCCTGCCCTCCTTCCAAGTTAACAGGCAAACCAGGAAGGTGGTACGAGACCAAAGAGCCGATGGGGTTAGGCCTGCCTTCTTCGCGGATGCGGATTTTTGCTTCCTTAGTGGACTCTGCTAGGAGGAAGTCGTTGCTGTCTGCTAAGGCGACTTGGGGCATGTGTGAGCTGACCACCATTCTAAAGGGCCTCTTTAAAACCTTGAAGTCTTCAACTTTATGGACTGGGCGTTAGGAGACATTAGCGAAGAGAGCTCAGGACACGGACTTTGTTTCCATGGAGGAACTTTCGAGCGTCCTGGCTTGCCTGGACAGAGCGGTCATGGACGGTTCTGTGGAAGTTGCCTCTCTTTTGGGACGGGAGTATTGAAGAAGAGATCTGTCTTTAGCTCTTTCTTAGCAAGAGCAGTATCACCCTTGCAAAGGACATCTCTTCTTTTTGCTCCTTTATCCCCGCACCTTTTTCCACAAGAGACGGTTAGAGAGGTTTCGAAATCTCTTACGGAGAAGGCAACTCAAGATCTACTTACTCACTCAGCCAAGAAGTTTAGGCCGGCAGTGCCGATAGAGAAGAAAGAGAGACCCTCTTTTGTTCAGCCCTTTCGAGGGGCCTCCTCTTCTAGAGCCCCTCTTAGAGGTCGAAGACCAGAGAGAAAGAGTAGACCATCTAGAAGGTCCTTCGGGAAGTCTAGATGAACAGCAAGTCCTCCAGACGAAAGTAGGCGCCAGGCTACTCCACTTTGACCAAAGTCTGGGCGCAGAAGGGAGCGGACTCCTGGTCCCTCTCTATCCTGAAAAAAGGATACTTGATCCCCTTCAGGGAAAATCCTCCCTTGACGACAACTCCAAGGGAGTTAACCGCCAGATACTCGGATCCGGTCCGAAAGCTTGCTATGTTGCAAGCAGTGGAACAGATGATTTCCAAGGAAAGCGGTAGAACTGGTTCAAGATCTCCAGTCCCCAGGATTCTACAATCGGCTATTCTGGTACCAAGAAAGCATCGGGGGGATGGAGACCATTCTAGACGTCAGTGCCCTGAATTTCTTTGTCTTGAAGAAGAAATTTTCAATGGAGACGTCTTCCTCTGTTCTATCTGCTCTTCGTCCAGGGGACTGGATGGTGTCCCTGGACCTTCAGGATGCGTATTTCCATGTGCCAATTCATCCGGCAGCAAGGAAATATCTGAGGTTCATGTTCCAAGGGAAAGTGTTCCAGTTCCGAGCGATGTGCTTCGGACTTTCGACTGCCCCTCAAGTCTTTACGGACATCATGAAGAATGTAGCTTATTGGCTACATCTGGAAGGGATCAGGGATCTCGTTATATCTGGACGATTGGCTAATAAGAGCCCAATCGGAGAAAAAATGTCTGGAGGACCTTTTTAGTGACTCTAAAGTTGACAAAGTCCTTAGGACTTTTAGTAAATCACGAGAAATCCATGCTGACTCCCCAGCAAAGTATTGTCTATCTGGGGATTCAGATGGATTCTCGGGATTTTCTAGCGTATCCCTTCGCAGGAAAGGAGAGAACGCTGCCTAGAAAAGGTGTCAGTTCTTCTTAAGGAAAGAACATTGTTCCGCGAGGGAATGGATGAGCTTGCTGGGACCTCTCCTCGATGGTAACAGTTTTTTCGTTTCCTTAGGAAGACTTCACCTACGACCCCTTCAATTTTATCTGAAGGAGAAGTGGGATTGGAAGTCCAACAATCTGGAGGAGACTTTTCCAATCTCGAAAACGGATCAAGGAGAATATCCGTTGGTGGTTAGATCCACAGAAAACTAAGCAAAGGAATCTCCCTTCGCTTACAGAACCCGCGCCTAGCGTTGTTTGCAGACGCCTCAGATTCAGGGTGGGGAGCGACCCTATGGTTCGCACAAAGAAGTGTCCAGGCATTTGGGAAGGAGAACAAGTGTCCTGGCACATCAACAAGAAAGAGCTAACAGCCATTCATCTAGCTTTGGTTCATTTCGAGGAACAGGTCTCAGGTCTGGGGATTCAGATTCACTCGGACAACACAACAGCCTCGCTTATATAAAGAAGCAAGGGGGGACGCATTCCTTTTCCCTGTACGAATCAGCAAAGGATCTGCTGATTTGGGCACAGGAAAGGAAGATCTCTCTCCTCACAAGGTTTGTACAGGGAGAGAAAAATGTCCGGGCAGATCTGTTAAGCAGAAAAGATCAAGTCCTACCCACGGAATGGACTCTCAATCCTCAGATTTGCCAACAACTGGTGGCATCTGTGGGGAAGGCCCAATATAGACCTGTTTCGCGACCAACAAGAACCACAGATTAGAAAACCTATTGCTCCCCGATCTCGGATCCTCAAGCAGTAGCAGTAGACAGCTTTCTGCTAGATTGGACGGGCTTGGACGCGTACGCCTTCCCTCCTTTCAAGATAGTAGGAGAAGTGTTGAGGAAGTTCGCTTGCTCGGAAGGAACAAGAATGACCCTCATCGCTCCCTTTTGGCCGGCTCTCGATTGGTTCACGAGGTGCTGGAGTGGTTAGTGGATTTTCCAAGATCGCTTCCACTAAGGAACGATCTTCTCAAACAACCCCACTTCGACAGGTTTCACAAAAACCTCCCCGCTCTTAAGTCTGACCGCCTTCAGAACTGTCGAAGACTTGTCAGAGCAAGGGGCTTTTCACGAGAAGTGGCGAAGGCTATTGCAAGAGCCAGAAGAGTCTCCACTTCTAAAGTATATCAGTCGAAGTGGGGAGTTGTTTAGAAGATGGTGTAGGGAAAAGAAAATATCCTCCTCCAGTACCTCTGTAACTGAAATCGCAGATTTTCTCCTATATTTGAGAAAAGTACTGTAAACCTGGCAGTTTCAACAGTGAAGGGTTACAGAGTATGCTGCCTCAGTTTTTCGACATAGAGGAATAGATCTGACAAACAATAAAGATCTTCATGACCTTATAAGGTCTTTTGAGACACGAAAGAACATGTAATCAAGAAGCCTAGCTGGAACTTGGATGTGGTCCTCAAGTTCCTAATGTCTGAAAAATTCGTACCGTCGTCACGCAGCTTCGTTTAGGGACTTAACAAGAAAGTCTTTATTCCTTTTTGCGTTAGCAACAGCCAAGAGAGTGAGCGAGTTGCAAGCTTTGGAAGGTAAAGTGGGGTTTAAGAAAGATTCAGCGATTTGCTCCTTTCAACCATTTTTTTTCTAGCGAAAAATGAAAAATCCCTCAAAGCCTTGGGCCAAGAGCTTTGAGATAAAAGGAATATCTTCATTAACAGGGAGAGAACTAGAAAGGACTTTGTGTCCAGTCAGGGCACTCAAGTTTCTACCTGGAGAAGAAGAAGTTGCTGAAAGGTACAGAAGAAAGTCTTTGGTGCTCTGTAAGAGATCCGAAAAGAGCGATTTCTAAGAACGCCCTTACATTCTTCATAAAAGATGTAATAGGGAAGCTCACCTTAAATGCGAAGAAGAGCATTTCAAGGTTCTCAGAGTGAGAGCTCATGAAGTGAGAGCCATAGCTACGTCGATGGCTTTTCACAAAACATGGTCGCTTTCAGGCTCTTATAGAGTCGCATTTGGAGATGTAATTCGGTGTTCGCCTCGATTACCTAAGAGATGTTAAAATTTCGTACGAAAAGTGCTTTTGCTCTGGGAGCGTATGTTTCGGCGAATTCAGTGCTGGGAGAAGGGGCTGAGGCTAATCCTTCCTATTTAGTTTAAGGCTTAAATTACTGTTTTATTGGTGGTTGTTTTTATTGTTAATTGTCAGAGGGAATAGGGACCCTCTTACAATTCATAGATTGTAACAAGACTAACATGGTCAGGTGATCGGGATTGGCTTCAGTGCTCTTTGTGATTTGTTTAATAACCTTAACTCTGTCATGTAAGAGGGCGAGTCTCCATTGATATGACAAAAGGTCAAGGCTCTACCATGTAAGTGGGTCAGCCCCCATTGGTACGATCCAGTATAGGCTCTGTCGCGTAAGCGGGCTAGCCCCCATTGACACGATCCAAAGAGTTATTCAACCATAGGTTCATTCCTCGTTGAAACTCTTGAGGCAAGCAGACTCATCGACAGTAGTCATGAAGTCTTCAGCCCAATAAGGTAGGAACTATGGATTATGTTATCCAAGAACATAGGATTGTTTTTTCCCTGTTTTTTAATGTATTTAGTTAAGTATTATTTGTTTTTAGCTGTCTCTTGCCCGCCACCAGGGTGCCAATCAGCTAAGTATATATCTGCTGGGTAAGTTACTTGTACAAAAATGATATTGTTAAGATACAATAAAGTTTTGTACATACTTACCTGGCAGATATATACGATTAATGGCCCACCCAGCCTCCCCTCAGGAGACAGTGGTAAGAGAAATTATGGCTTAGAAAACGGGAATAGTTCCAGACCCCGCCACCCAGCGGCGGGAATGGTGGATCACCTGACCTACCTGTCGCGTGTGCCGCGAGTTTTGAAATTCTGTCGGACGACCGAGTCTATAGCTAAGTATATATCTGCCAGGTAAGTATGTACAAAACTTTATTGTATCTTAACAATATCATTTCCGCAAGCACAAGCGGAGGCGGGAACTCTTCCTGTTCGCCGTTCTTTCTCTTTTGAGAAAGCTCAGGACTCTTCTTTACTTCCTCCGACTTCT
>NC_061092.1:9226761-9301966 GCF_015104395.2 Macrobrachium nipponense | reverse complement strand
GTACAGGTGCGTCCGGGCCCTGTGGCTTCGGCTACAGCAGCCCCGGCTCCGCCTGGATAGCAGATCTTACGTCTGTCCTGAGGAAGCTGACAAGAAGAGGAGGAAGGTGTCGTGGTCGTCGTCTTCATCTTCTTCATCGTCGTCGGCCGCCGCCTCTTCCCCTTCGACTTCTAAGGCTTTACAGCCGAGGAAGAAGAAGGAATGGTCGCCTCCTCCCTCCTAAGAAGCTTCCTCGGGAGCTTCTCGGGTCGACCCGTCTCACCTCGGTGGGACGGGAGGGTTCCTTCCGCTGGTCCTCCTGCTCCTTCGGGAGCGGGGCCCGTCTCTTCTTCCGCAAGGAAGAAGACTACGGGGACCAGAGGGGTACCGGCTAACACCGGGTACTTCCTCGCCTGGTGTCAGTGGTTCTGCCACTGCATCAGGGTCCGTCTCGGCCTCCCGTTCGCGGGAGGTACCGAGTGTACGGTCGCCTACCAGCGACCGTGCAGCCAGGAACCAGACCTCGAGTCCGCTCAGCGTCAGGTTCACGGCAGGGGCGGAAGACTGGTGACAGCCGCTCATGCGACTCTCACCAGACCAGCTCTCACTCTCGCGGTGAACAGCTGGCTACCCGGGGACGTGACGGTCCACGACCGACACGGGCTGAGGCTGGGAAGAGGTCCTCCCGTTCGCCGGTGCCAGCCACGGCTGGAACCAGCGACGTGACGTGCCGTGAGGACAAGCACCGGTCTCACTGCGACAGTGGAGCCTGCAGGTCGCCTGACCGTCGCTCTCACAGAGAGCGATCGGGTACGGCAACCAGCACCAGCTCTTCTGACACTCGAGATCAGTGCCGCTGTGCTCAGTCCCAGCCGTTCTCCACAGCGAGACGGTTCGACCATGGCCTGCAGCTCGATCGTCACCGCGGGTTGACGATCGCCTGCAGCCCTCCAAGCCTGCTGGTCCTGCCAGCGAGCGACGAGGGAGCGTCAGGTCTGCCTCTCCCGTACCTTCAACCTCCTCGGGTTACACCGAGGAGCGAGGTATTGAGGAGTGATCGTGTGGGGTGCGCCCCTCATGATCCCCCCACGACGCCCTACGTGCCAGGCACGGTTCTTGGACCGGCCAGGACGTATGCGCAAGTGGATGGGGGAAGACCGAGAGGGCTGTCGCTGTTCCCCCTTCTTAGGAGGAAGGTTCTCGGAATATGCTCTTGTTCGAAGGGCTTAACGGTCCCACTCTGCAAGATGCTGTGACTTCCGAGATCCAGAGGAACTTTGCCGAGGTTACGGCGCTGATTCGTCAGCACAATGACCTCGGGGAAGGATCGCCGCTCCCACCAGCAGCAGCCGACGTCTCGGCTCGAGTCGGTTTGGGGCCCGAGAGGGAATCCAAATCGACGGTGGGTCTGCCGCGATCGGAGCTTGCCGACTGGGTTGAGCCAGGTAGTCTCTCGTCTCCGGACAAGGAGGCTCTCTCGGTTCTGGACGGTCGAACAAGCTCCTTCACCTCCTCTACTGCGACAGAGGCGTTTCTACGTGTCTTCGGACATCGTATTTATATATCCCTTCGGTCCTCCTGAGGTTTCGACCTCGACGAGGACTGGAATGAGTCGGAGCGGTATCGGCTCTCTCCTGTCAGGTCTCGATCAGCCCAACCAGACGACGTTCACAGTGGAAGGACGGCATTCCCCCTCACCTGCTGCCGGAAGTGGGGGAGTGCCTGGCCAGCCATTGGGACCCGGTCCAACAGCAGGCGTACGTTCCAGGGGCATCGAAGGACGTAGCATTGAGACAGGAGATCAAGACCATGCTGAGTAAGAGAACTGTAGAAATCGGTACGGATCAGTCACCGGGCTTTACAGCCGACTCTTCCTGGTGGAAAAGTCTACGACAGGCTGGCGCCCAGTGATAGATCTCTCTTCCCCGAACCGGTTGGTTCGCCAGACCCGGTTCACACGATGGAGACGGCACGCTCAGTGCTCGACTCTATCAGGGAGAACGATTTCATGCTTTCAGTGGACTTGAAGGATGCGTATCTACAAATACCCATTCATCAGTCCTCCAGAAAGTACCTCCGCTTCATCCTCGACGGGACGGTGTACCAGTTCAGGCCACGTTGCTTCGGTCGGTCTCTCAACGCCCCACAGGTGTTTCACGCGAGTGTTTCACTCTGGTGTCTGCTTGGGCCCATTCGCACGGGATACGTCTGATGAGGTATCTCGACGATTGGTTAGTCCTGGCGAGCTCCCGCTCGCAGTTGCTACAGGACAGGGATCGACTGCTCGAGTTCTGTCGCGATCTGGGGATCGTTCTGAACTTCGAAAAAGTCCGATCTCGAGCACAAGCAGAGGATGAAGTACCTGGGTATGCTGATCGACACGGTAGCAGATTCAGGGAGGCAGCCAACCAGTTCCCTGTCTCGGCAGGAACAGGTAGCTCAGCAATGGCAAGTCGTGATCGGACACCTGTCGTCACTCTCGGGAAGCCAGTCCCCTAACGGGCGTCTTCACCTGCGGTCTCTTCAGGGAGACCAAAGGAGAGTTGGTCACAGGCGACGGATCCCCCAAGCCTTCCATGGTCACTGACACAGGAGTGAGGCAGGACCTAGCCGGTGACTGGACGACAGGAACCCCTTAAGAGGAGTGCCTCCGGGCACTCTCCCCCCGGACATGCAGCTGCTCTCAGACGCATCGACCGAGGGATGGGGTGCACACCTGGAAGAGTTGCGGACTTCAGGAGTGTGGTACGAGAACGACAAGCACCTTCACATCAATGTACTGGAACTAAAGGCAGCGTTCCTTGCTCTCCAAGAGTTCCAGGACCGCTTGATGGGACACTCAGTGGTGTTGATGTACGACAACACCACGGTGGTGGCTTACGTCAACAAACAGGGGGGCCTAGTGTCTCTCCCGTTGTATCAGTTGACTCGGCAGGTGCACGAGTGGGCCGAGGCACACTCAATAGAGCTGTCGGCACGCTACATTCCAGGGAAGGAATGTAGTAGCAGACACGCTCAGCCGTCGGGATCAGGTGATAAGGACCGAATGGTCTCTACACCAGGACGTGGCGGAAAGGCTCTTCGACCTGTGGGGGGCGACCAGATCGAGGATCTGTTCGCCATCCGGCACATCAGGAAGCTCCAGGTGTTTCTTCTCGGCCGTGCCGGATCCATGGGCAGCTGCAGAGGACGCTCTTCAACACCCGTGGGAGGACAAACCTCTTCGCCTATGCCTTTCCCCCGTTCAGCCTGATTCGCAAGGTGATCAGGTCGAGCACTGGTCATCCCGAATCTCAGGATGATCCTGATGGCTTCCAAATGGCCACAGGCCATTTGGTATCCGGACCTGCTGGCTCTTCTCGCAAGAGAACCGAGAGAGATTCCCCATTGGCACAACCTTCTCGGCCAGCCACACGTCGAGCGGTACCACCGAGCAGTCCAGTCCCTACGTCTTCACGGCTGGCTGTTATCCACCTTCTCTTGCGTACGAGAAGCTTTTTTTCGTAGCGCAGCAACAGAGATGGCTGGAAACGTCCGTCAGTCCTCTGCAGCTGTGTACCAGGGGAAGTCGGCCGTCTTCGGTGGTTGGTGTTGTAGACGGGGCCTATCTCTTCTCAGAGCCAATCTTCAGCAGGTAGCGGATTTCCTCGTTTTTTCTTCGCCGAGGAAGCTCCTCTAAGTTCCCCACAGTCAAGGATACAGAGCCGCCTTGTCGCTCCTCCTGAAACTGAGGGATTGGACATCTCGAACTCGTTCGAGATCTCCTTGCTTAGAGCAACTTCCAAAGGTCTTGCCAACCCAGGGAACTCAAATGACCCTCGTCTTGCTGGACCTGGCATCGGCGAAGAGAGTACGGGAGCGTCATGCAGATAATGATGTGGATGAGATGCTGCTTTGTCCTGGGAGGACGCTACGGCGCTATCTGAAGAGAACTCGACACCTCGGGCCTGAGTGTCGACGCCTCTCCGTTAGCAACGGGGTCAACAAGAAAGAAGTATCAAGAACACTCTTTCGTCCTGGCTGCGTGAGGTCTTCAGGAGGGCGTAGGAGGCTGATGGTAGTGACGACATCCGTACGTCCCGTCCGAGAACTCACGAAGTCAGAAGTATTGGCCCCTCGTTGGCGTTTCGTAAGAACTTCTCCGTGGCGCAGGTATGGAAGGCAGGGGTCTGGTACAACCAGACCACCGGCAACTTCCTTATACCTCTTGGATATTGCCCATAGGTCCTTGGATCGGTTTCCTTAGGACCCGTGGTGGCTGCTCAACACGTCGTCTAGCTAACCCAGACCCTAGCAGGCTGAACAGCATCGAGTCCTGGTGTGACTGTATGAATAGATAGTGATGAGAAAGTGACTGGCTTCTCTTTCTATCTTTGTCTTCCCCTCTACCTGTGGGTAGAGGGATACGGTCATCACCCTGCTGGATAAGGACGAGATGCCGGTGAGCTATATGACAGAGCCCCATCCTATCCCTTTCACGAGGGATGGAGCAGAATATCCACCACTTCCTTCTACAAGGGGGGGAAGTGGATGCCTACAAGAGTCAAAAACCATGACTTTAACTTTGCTCCTGTACAGGAACAAGTTCTTACATTGCTGGTACGAAGAGATACGCTTGCCTCTCTCTTAGTACTCGTCCCAGAGGTCGACCATTGATCCTGCGGTGCACACCCCGATCAATCGGACAGAGGCTTGGATCCCTCCCTCGCTCTTACGACCAGGGAGGCTTCCAAGGTTGGGCGAACACCAGTCTGTTCACAAAGACTCAGATTCCACCCACCAAGAAGTGAGTCTTCCTATTGTAAAAGGACCGAAGGTTTGTATGCCGTGTCGGAACAAATGACAATTTGTCTAAAATTGCATTTTTTCCTAACTATACAAACCTGAGGTCCTTTTACACATAGCCCACCTCATGCCACCCCTCACTCTGCAGTTTTTGCTTGGGCCAAAAGCAAAAGTGATTTGTTTACCTCCCAGTCGCGCGCTTTGCGCTGTCGGGACAAGCAGTTAACTACCGAACCCCTTGTTCGAAAGCTTACGACCTATCCAGCTGCCGCTAGTACCTTCCTATTGTAAAAGGACCTCAGGTTTTGTATAGTTAGAAAAATGCAATTTTGGACAAATTGTCATTTCATTTGCAATTTGAAGATAAAGGAATGTAGCTCAAGATACGAGCTATTATAAGGTAAGAAGTGATTATAGTGTTCCCCATTGCAATAGAGGGTGCGTCTGATCGGCTCTGTCTCGCTCCCAGCTAGACCTCTTCCAAGCTCCCTGGCCCGGAGGAGAAGGAATGTCGAAAGCCGTACGGAGGTTATGGAGAACCCCCACGTTCAGGCGTCCCCTCGGCAGGTTCTGTAGAACGTCCCAGACTGCCAGGGATAGCCATTGGAAAGGCATCCTAATTCAATGTGTTCCCCCTTTTTATTATCGTCTTGACGAATAAGGAGTAAAACATTCAACGGCGTAGATTAATGAAGATGCAAGATAATCTCGTCTGGCTATCGGAACCTCATAAGAGACGGAGAAAGGAGAAGTATATGAAAATATATCTATTCTGAGAAGAAACGAATTAGATATTAAAGAATATTTGTTGATCGAATGAATTATATGGATCTCGTTTAGTGAGTACACATATATATAACTTTTAAGCTTCTAGCTCCTTGGGCATGAAGCTCCGGTAACGAGGCTCAATGCGCCTAAAGCGTCTGAAACAAGGCGCAAAGCGCCTGAAACGAGGCGCAAAGCACCTGAAGGGCTGAATATGGGCGCAAAGCGCCTGAAAGACTATGAACCAGGATCTTATCGGAAATGGAAGTCCTTCTCATTCAGAAGAAAGGGAGGGCTATGTCGAAAATGGAAGTATTGTGAATTCTAAGCAAGAACAAATATACAAGAGATCGGAACCTTCCGCACACAGGATCTTCCAGAAGGCGGAAGATTCCAGATTCGAATAACCTTCCAGACGTACAGAACTTTTCCAGGCGAGGATCGCCTTCAGATGCTCGGAACTTTCCAACAAGAAAACTTTCCAAGGGCGATAACGTCTTCTAGGATCCAGGAGTATTCTGATCACGATACTCCTCCCAGGCGCCAGGAGTATTCGAACGCGATACTCCTGCCAAGCACCAGGAGTATTCCGACGAGCACGATACTCCTCCTCCCAGGCGCCAGGAGTATTCGGAACGTGATACTCCTACCCAGGCGCCAGGAGTATTCTAGGCAAGATACTCCTGCTTAGCGCCAGACACTTTCTCCTACAAGAAGAGCCTGACAACCGCCGAGAGTCCTCCAGGCGAAGGGTGAAAGACATTCGAGGCTTCTCCTGATAGGGACGGGAGTTGTCGCGCAGGCGGCCGTTGCCCTTGTCAGGATCGTCTTAATGCAATAAAGGCAAGAGCAAGTTCGGTTTTTTCCAGGCAGGGACTCGAGATGTAGCACAGGCTGCCGTAGCCCTTGTCAGGTTAGAGTCGGTACTGCGAATAGCCCACTTCACCTTTCGAAAGGAAGCGCTCTCCTTTGGTTGCTCAATCTTGCCCCAAATTGAGGAATGGAAGATAGAGCAGAATTGTGAGAATTAGTTCAGTATTAGTAAGAGGATATTAAAATCATCCTCCTTCTAAAAAAATAAGGCAACCAACCATTTACAGAAAGAGGGGCAATCGTTTGGAAGTTGAACAAGATTCGTACGAGCTCTCATTCATTGATTAGAGGCTCTTCCAGATAAGAAAGGCGTAAAATACGGACTTATCTCCAAGATAATAAAAGCTGGAGAGATTCTCTTCGATCCTCGGTTGTCATTTGCAATATCTTTCGACTAAATACTCATTCGGGATTATTGACGAAATGAACGAAGAGAGTAAGATTTCTATTCTTTCTCTGCATGTTGGAAAGGAAAGAGTGTCGTAGAAGGCTTGCTGTATAGACTACTGAATGACAAGTCATAATACGCATACCATAGTTGCCTTTCTGGTTCGCTACGGAATTGTCTATATCCTTACAGGATTTTCCTAGTAAAGACTTCGCTTAAAAGGTTTGTTACGACAATACCTATTCAGCCTCGGTATTTAACAAAGGTTGTTTGCCTAAAATTTGCATTATTGAGAGCTTTCTTAGACTCGAGAATAATTTTATTATACCATTCATTGAAGGGAGTAACTGGCAACTCAGAATGAATGCAGCCAGGCAGTGAACGACACGGCTGTAATTGTGAGCCAATCTAGTACCATCCGGTTCTCGGTCGTGAACGGTTGGTTACATCTTTCTCTCCTAAAGGATCGAATGCTTCACCGTATATTCCCCATACAATCAGGGACTTAACCACGAATTGAGGGGATTTTTTAGGCAAACATGAATAACATCGTATTCGTTTTGCTAAGGATATCTCTCTGCCTCGGCGAAGAAAGAATGTAGTAGGAAATTCACCTTAAGATAACGATACGCTTAAGCCTTATGCACACCCGGGGGTATTTACCGTGGTTAATTACAGCGTTCCTACTATCCTTACAAGAGTTTCCTAGATGAATGCTGTTTACCACAATGTGATAGGATTATAAAGAATTTTAATTCGGCAGAGCACGATTTAACATTCATTGGAAAGAGTTGTCAGACCCTGCGGAAAATGATTCACAGATATCTTCGCAAGGCAGAAGATGAACGACCTTCTATAGATTGCTTCCTTTTCCTCGAAACAAGAGAGGTAGCAAGATACGCCATCTTTAAATTAAATAGGGGAATAAACTTTAGTCTTTTTTTTTTTTTTTTTTTTCCCTAGTTGTATATATTCTTAACACATATTAAAATAAATGGGCGTCTAAGGAAGAAGATGAATGCATCATTTTGGCAATAAAAGGTTGGGTTCACAGAAGCACGTTCTTCTTTCAGCATGTGTCGGAAGGTTTTTCTAAGAGATTTGATCGGAATCTATTATAAATATTGGACCTGAAAAACCTATTCATTACTCTGAGTCTGTCTGCGTGCAGACTGACCAGAAGTAAATATGAATGAGAGGATTTTTCAAGGGAAGCTTGATAATTCCTTTAAATATGTTAAAGACATAGAGTTGCTGCAGATCGTGCTAGATAGAAAGGGGAAACTGTCCTCTTCCGATACCTCTGTGAACCACATAATGGTTTTTCTTCCCTTTCAGAGGGAAGAATCACCTTGGTAATTTTATGCTATCAATGAACACAGTGAAAAGATATATTCTGTCTAGACAAAGAATAGATATTAGAGATAGTAGAGAATTAAGATCTTCGGGATCTTATACAATACCTCTATACGATAAGAGTAAGAGATCTTATACTTAGAATGGGATCCTAATTTGGGCCTCAGATTCCGTGTTTCGACAAGATGGAACTGCTCCTAATCAAATGTTTCTCTTGGTCCTAAACGATCAAAAGGACAAGTGAAATTTTGGGCTTTTAGAATCTGGAATCAAATTCTATGACGACTCGGCAATGGGTTCTGGACAGCATAGTATGTTTGGCAAGAGAACTAAAGCCTTTTATTTCCTGGATCAACGCTTTTAGATAGAGGTGTCGTTTGTCCGGTAATGTAGTGACATTGTCATCTACAGAAGAAGAAAAGGTTTTAAACGTTTACTGACAGAGTCTTTGGAACGCGAGAAGGGCTCAAACTACTTCCCAAAAGGTTCAGAGAGATACATTCAAGAGCTAGAAATCAACCAATTTCAGCTCAGAATCTCTTTAAATTCCAAGCTCCTTCCCTTCCTTCGGGCAAGGATAGGGAAGCTTCTGCAACGAGAAAACTCATCAACATGTAGGAGGAGAACTCGTTAGCAACGGAAGTATGCAATAATGATCCTCCTCGGAGGAAGACTTGTCTCTTGGACTTTTGAGATTTCCTATTGTCTACTGGATGGAGCGGACTAAATTGTGATGAATGTGCAGGAGCAATTAGCGTCTTTGGTAGGAGTACTTTCTAAAGATCCTACTCGTAAAAAGGATGACAGACTTCTGATTAAGAGATCCAAATACCGATCTCCTGTCGGGCGCGACGAACCCTACAGGGGAGTTGTCGCACAAGCGGCCATCTCTGGGGGGAGCGATGCGTTAGGCAGGCGAGACGTGGGAAAGGAAGTAACTCCTGCCAAGCGTCTGGCGCAACTAGGAGCCAGGCGCCAAGTAGGCGCAAAGAGCCTGACTTTACTGTAGATCGTTCTAGGCCAAGATCTTCATCCAAGCAACAAGAGCCAACTGGAGAAGAGAGAACTCCTGATAGGAGTATAGCGCCCCCGCTAAGGCGCAATATTACTTGCCATTCGAAAGGCCATTCCATGAGCGATACTCCTACCAAGCCACAGGAGTATTCGGAACTAGATGCGCCTTCCATAGGTCAGGAGTATTCGGGAAGAGATACTCCTGCCAGGCGCCTTGAGTACTCTGACCTCGATTACTCCTCCCAGGAGCCAGGAGTATTCTAGACTTTTACTCCTACCAGGCGCCAGGAGTATTCGAAGCGCGATGTGCCTACCAAGCGCCAGGAGTATTCTGAGCTTAATACTCCTAACAGGCGCCAGGAGTATTCGGAACGCGATACTCCTGCCAAGCACCAGGAGTATTCCGATGAGCACGATACTCCTCCCAGGCGCCAGGAGTATTCGACGTGATACTCCTACCAGGCGCCAGGAGTATTCCGATCACGATGCTCCTCCTAGGAAAGCGATACTTCTGCCAGGCGCCAGGAGTATTCCGAGCACGATACTCCTCCCAGGCGCCAGGAGTATTCGGCGAGCGATACTCCTGCCAGGCGCCAGGATATTCAGAGGACGAGGAGTATTCCGATCGCGATACTCCTAACAGGCGCCAGGAGTATTTGGAGCGAGATGCGCCTTCCAGACGGCAGGAGTATCGAAGAGTTTTACGACTGTCAGGCGAAGGAGTATTCTAAACAGGATAACTCCTCGCGCTAGCCAGGCGCAAGCCAGGCGTTAGGCTTCATCCAGATGAGATCCAGTTCAAAGAAAGTCCTAGTCTTCTTTGAAACAATGGTGATCTCTAAAGCACTTCATAAGTGACTTGATGATACCCTTCAAACAGCTGAGAATTTAAAAAGCTCATGAAGTGCGAGCTTTTGCAAATTCTTTGTTCTTTTCGGGGGGTAACAATATGTCAGGAAGACATATTAGCTTTAACATATAAGAGATGCAACTATGTGTTGACTGCTCATTACACGAAGGACTTCAAGTTAACCTACGAGAGATTCTTCTCTCTTGGTTTATACGTATCAGCGGATACGTTGCTGGGATAAGGAGCCGACACTGATCCTTTAATAATGAGTTGAATTTATTTTAACTCAATGATTTTTATTGGAGGTTTGAAAGGAGTTTGGGGGATAACTCTCTTTCAATTTAGCGCGAACCCTCATGTTAGGAACAGGTGATCGGGATCGGTGTTTGCGCTCCTTAAATAAGTGCTGTTGTCATATAAGCGGATGTGCTCCATTGACAAACGCCAGTTAGGTTCTGTCGAGTAAGTGGAAGAGACCCCATCGACAGATCCACAAGAACTCTTGGCCACAGATCACTATCTCGCTAAGGCTCTTGAGATGAAGCAGACTCCTATGCAATAGCTAGGAAGTCAATCCTTCGTCTAGAAACACAGAGGAACTAAGGTCTATAAATACCTACAACATATGTTGTTTACCTGTCTAGTCAGTAATTAGCTGTCTCTTGCCCTCCACCAAAGGGTGTCAATCAGCTATGTATATATCTGACAGGTAAGTTGAATGTATGAAAATGATATTGTTATGATGCAATAAAGTTTCATACATACTTACCTGGCAGATATATACATTAAAGACCCACCCAGCCTCCCCGCAGGAGACAGGTGGAAGAGAGAATCTGATTAGAAAACGGGGATAGTTCCTAGTCCTGCCACCTCAGCGGCGGGCAGGTAGATCACCTGACCGTACCCTGTAGCGTGTGCCGCGAAATTCGAATTTCTGTCGGGGACGACGGAGTCGATAGCTATGTATATATCTGCCAGGTAAGTATGTATGAAACTTTATTGTATCATAACAATATCATTTTTATTGTGCTGATTACAACTGTAATCTGGAGTAATATCGAATAAACGTTACATATATATGCTAACATTGTTCAAATGAGTGCTGGGAAAGATGATGGATTGTCCGTGGTTAGACCGGCCAGCCACACGATTGCCGCCATGTTGGATTTCAAAACTGCCTTGAAAACATATTTTACGAAGAGCGTCACATGCTTATTTTAGTTCTTATGGGGCTTTCATATATCACATTATGTTGAGGAAATTTCAATCTTTTGAATGGTATGCTTAAAGTTGTAATTGTATTCTTGTTTACCCTAGCCGCGGACAATCCATCGTCATCGTGCTGGCCAGGCCTTACTCACTTGATATTTAATTGGTGAAACAAGAATACAATTACAACTTTAAAGCACACCATTCAAAAGATTGAAGTTTCGTCAACATAATGTGATATATGAAAGCCCGTACGAACTAAAATAAGCATGTGACGCTCTTTGTAAAATATTTTTTCAAGGCAGTTTTGAAATCCAACATGGCGGCAATTGTGTAGCTGGCCGGTCTAACCACGGACAATCCACCGTCTTTCCCAGCACTCATTTCAACAATGTTACCGTATATATGTAACGTTTATTAATCTTACTCAAGATTGCAGTTGTAATCAGCACAATAAAACAACATTTTGTTGCCTATATTAGTGAAAGTGAAACTTTTTATTCGGGGTCATGGTTTGAAGTGAATTCATTTTTACCTTGTAATCGGTGGGTTTTTGTACATGAACTTCCCTGACAGATATATTAACTTAGCTATAGTCTCCGACGTTCCCGACAAAATTTCAAATCTCGCGGCACACGCGACAGGTAGGTCAGGTGGTCTACCTTACCCGCCGCTGGGTGGCGGATGTACGAACCACTCCCGTAAGCTTGTCAGATTTTTCTCTGTCGCGGGAACGATAACAACTGTTGTCGGTTCCTCTCGATAGTTTTTCGATTCTCGCTTGCCTGGAGTTAATTTGGACTTCTTTTGGTGACGTATTCGCTTTGTTTGGCTTGGCATACGCTGATTGTGGACCGGTTTGATTTTGAGGTTGATTTCTTTAACGATGTCTGATCTAGATTCGGTAGTTAAAACTTCGGTTTTGTTTAGGGTTTGCGTGAATGAAGGATGTAAGGTGAGGTTGCCGAAAGCTTCGGTAGACCCCCACACGGTTTTTGCATGAAATGCAGGGGGAATGAATGTTCTTTTGCTAACCCTTGTAGTGAATGTAAGGGATTGAATGAAGAAGAATATAAGGCTCTCTCTTCTTATGTTAGGAAGTTGGAAACGTGATAGAGTGCGTAAGGCTTCCTCTAGAAAGTTCTAGTAGATTCCTAGAATGAGTGAGTTGGATGTGGATCCTAATACTAACGTAGAATTAGAACCTTCTTCCCAAGTTGCAGCCCCTGCTCCCCGCACCGAAGCCGAAGATTCGCCTTCGGAGGCGGCAGCTCTGAGAGCCACGATTCGTTCTATGGATCAGAAGATTCGTCAGTTGGAAGGTAAGGAGAGTGTTAGTGATCGTGCAGTGTCCCCAGTGTTGTGGAGGGTGCGTCTGACCGGGCTCCTTAGTGCCTCTAGGCCTAGACCTCTTCCAGACTCCCAGTTTCCAGTGGAGTTAGGCAAAGTCGAAAGCCCGCAAGAAGGGCCTAAGGGAGAACCCCCACCGGTCAGGCGTCCCCTCGGCAGATCCTGAAGTTCGCTCCCAGGCTGCCTCGGATCGCTACAAGAAGGAGCTACTACGCCAAATGCTTCTCCTCTTCGTCGTCTCCCTCTCCGAAGAGAGGTTGGAACTCCCCGGATGCGTCGCGCCCGTTGAAGAGGGCTTGGAAGGCTCCCTGCAGTCCTTTGGCTTCTAGTCCGGAGGTTTTCCCGGAAGAATTGTCGGTGGAGGCGAAGAAACCCAAGAAATCCTGTGATCGTTCTTCTTCTCGCGCTCCGCGCTCAGCGCCTGCTTCCGAGGAAGAACAGCAAGATTTGCCTACGAGAGTACTCGCGGGACTTCAAGCTCAGATCACGGCGCTAGCAGACTCTCTAGCAGTTAGGATCACGTAGGCGAAGGGACGTTTCTCTTCCGATCAAGAGATCTAGGCGCCGCTCTTCAGAGGATCGTTTCTCCTCGTTTTAGGCGTTCTTCCTTCATATGGGGAGGTTTCGTATGAAGGTTAGGGGTCTCGCTGTGAGCGCCCCTCGCTCGCCTGGCTCTCTTTTCGACTTCAAGGCGCCAAACATCGGTAGGACGCTCTATGGAGAAAGAAGTTTTTCTCCAGATTGGATTCCCGCTTCCGGTAAGCGCACTGCACCTGCTCATCACGCTATTTCTTCAACTCCCTCGCGTGAGACTTCTCTCAGCAGCCTCAAGATTCTAGAAGGCGCCCTTATGCAAGTAGGCGTTCTTCGTCCAGATGTCACTCTCCTCGAGTGTCGGATCGTGACTTCTCTCCCCTGACAGGCATCAAGAGTCTGGTAGGAGTCGGGTGCATGATAGACTGGCCTGCTGTTAGCCGCTCCCCGCAAGGTAGGCGCCAAGAGCCTACTGCACATCGATCTCCTAGTAGGCGCTCGTCTCTTTTAAGGCGTCATACTCCTGATTATTCTCCTCGGGGCAGACAACAAGAGTCTTTCAAGCGCCCTTCTCCGTGTAGGGCGCTCTCCCGCTTCTAGGCGCACTTCTCCTGACCGTTTGTCTCTTGGTAGACAACAGGAATCTCGGAAGCGCCCTTCTCCAACGTAGGCGCTCATTAGCTTTGAAGCGCCCTTCTCCTGAATGTTACCCTCTTGTTAGACGTCAAGAGTCTCGCAAGCAGCCTTCTCCTAGTAGGCGCATTTCGCCTTCCAGTCGAACTTCCGTTGATCGTACGCAACTGGAACAGGTATGGAGAGCCGTTTTTTTGCAAGCGCTCTGCTCTCGATAGGCGCTCTTCTCCTGGCAGCCGCTCGCCTCGGATAGGCGCAAAGAGTATAGTAGGGCGCTCGCCTCCTCGTAAGCGCCCTGTGGATATTTCCGAGGATTCTCGGAGTAGGAGCCCTACCTCTCCTTCGGCTGAGATTCCGTCTACCTCGAAGAGGGAGTCTCATAGTAGACATCCCAGATCTTCTCTTCATTCTCCAGTGGATGTGAACTCTTCTAAGAGAGGGCGTTCTCCAACCTCTCGCTCAACTCCTACTAGGATCCCTTCGTCACCTAAGGATCCCTTCCCGCGCCACCTCTGCCTCGACAAGAACGTACTAGAACAGGTTCGGATGAGGAACCGAATACTTCTGCTGCTGTGTCTTCTTACAAGAAGCTACAGAGCTACTTTTGCAAGTTTTTGGGGATTCCCTTTCTCCTACGGCTCCTCCTTCTCCTCACTCACTTTTTTCAACGGCGAAGACAGCGAAGAGTTCTTCTTGTGTGAGGATGAAGCCAACTCTTTCTATGAAGAAGGCACTGAGGAGTTTTGGTTCCTGGATGGCTTCCAAAGAAGAAGCGGGGAAAACGATGTTCGCTTTTGTCCATCTTCGAAGTTATCAGGACGCGCTGGTTTCTGGTATGAAACAGGAGAGTCCTTAGGATTGGGTCTACCGTCTTCGGCTGATTCGGATTTTTCGGCGCTGGTAGATTCGACAAGGAGAACTGCCCTTAACTCTGCTAAGACGACTTGGGCAATGAATGAATTGGATCACATGCTCAAAGGCATGTTTAGAGTGCTAGAAGTATTTAACTTCCTTGATTGGTCGTTGGGAGTCCTAGCCAAGAAAATTGAAGTGCCAGAGTCAATTTCGCCAGAAGATCTTATGTGTGTTTTGTCTTGTATGGACAAGTCGGTAAGAGACGGATGCGAGTGAAATCGCCTCCCTGTATGGGGCCGGGATCAGTTGAAGAAGAGGTCGGTTTATTGTTCCTTCTTAATGAAGTCTGTCTCCCATGCCCAGAGGTCTTCTTTGCTGTTTGCTCCTCTGTCTGCTCAGTTGTTCCCTAAACATCGAGTGCAGGACATTTCAAGATCACTGTCGGCCAAAGCCACCCAGGACCTTTTGGCACAGTTGGCAAGAAAACCTCGCCCTTCCTTCCCTACCAAGGCTAAGAAGGAAAAAGCAAGTGTTCGAGAACCCTTTCGAGGGGCGTCTTCATCAAGAGCCTCTACGTTTTAGAGGTCGTAGACCTTCAAGAAGGGGTAAGACTTTCGCCAAGTCTGTTAAAGCCCCCAAATAACTTGCAAGTCCTTCAAACAACGGTGGGCGCCAGACTACTTAGATTTGCAGAAGTCTGGGCCCAAAAAGGGGCGGATCCTTGGACCCTTTCTATTTTGAGGAGGAGGTTACCTCATCCTTTCGTCGAAAGACCTCCCTTGACGACCATCCCAAGGGAACTGACGGCCAGGTACAGAGACCCCATCATGAATCAAGCTCTCCATCTAGCAGTAGATCAGATGCTGGAGAAGGGGCTATCGAACTAGTGACAGACCATCATTCATCGGGCTTCTACAACCGCCTTTTCCTAGTTCCGAAGTCCTCAGGGGATGGAGACCGGTGTTGGATGTAAGCGCCCTGAACTTCTTCTAGAAAAGAAGAAGTTCACGATGGAAACGCCTTCATCAGTGCTGGCAGCACTTCGTCCAGGGGACTGGATGGTTTCCTTGGATTTACAGGATGCTTACTTCCACGTACCGATCCATCCTTCCTCGAGGAAGTTTCTTAGATTCATGATGGGGGGGAAAATTTTTCAGTTCAGGGCTCTGTGTTTCGGCCTCTCGACGGCCCCGTCAAGTGTTCACGGGGATTTTGAGGAATGTGGCTCAATGGCTTCATTTAAAAGGGGTGAGGATATCCATGTACCTCGACGATTGGCTAATAAGGGCCAATTCAGAAGATCGTTGTTTGAAGGACTTACAAGTAACTTTAGAATTGACGAAGGCTTTGGGACTTCTCGTCAATTTCAAGAAGTCGTCACTAATTCCCGAGCAAGAGTGTGTGTATCTCGGGATACAGATGAACTCTCTGAGTTTTCTGGCTTTTCCCTCGCAGGAAAGGATAGCCCGAGGATTCGAGAGAGTAACAACCTTCTTAGGGAAAGAAGTATGCACAGTGAGGGTGGGGATGAGTCTGCTGGGGACGCTCTCCTCGCTGGAGCAATTCGTTTCCCTAGGAAGGTTGCACCTGAGACCGCTCCAATTCTTTCTTCATCGGAATTGGAGTCGTCGTTCTCAGGATTTGACGTTCTCCCTGTCGTTATCCCAGGACATCAAGAAACATCTCTTATGGTGGACAGATCCCAACCTCTTTGCGAAGGGACTGTCTCTTCAATCACAGACCCCCAACCTGGTGTTGTTCTCCGACGCGTCGGACACGGGGTGGGGTGCAACTCTGGGAACCAGCGAAGTGTCAGGTACCTGGGTGGGGGTGGGACCAGGTAGCCTGGCACATCAACAGAAAGGAGTTGATGGCTGTGTGGTTGGCTCTGAAGGCTTTCGAGCCCAAAGTCAGAAGATCGGTAGTGCAGGTCAACGCGGACAACACTACAGCTCTGGCATATATCAGGAAACAGGGGGGGACGCATTCCTTCTCTCTGTACGAGACAGCAAGAGACCTTCTTCTGTGGGCAGAAGAAAGAGGAATCAAGCTTCTCACCAGGTTCGTGCAGGGAGAAAGGAATGTAAGAGCAGATCTCCTCAGCAGGAAAGATCAGGTCCTTCCCACAGAGTGGACCCTTCATCTGATGTATGCCAGAGCCTGTGGAAGTTATGGGGCAGGCCACACATAGACCTCTTTGCCACGTCAAAGAACAAGAGGCTGGATCCTTACTGCTCTCCGATATCGGATCCAGAGGCATTAGCAATAGATGCTCTTCTTCTAGACTGGAACGGACTCGACGTCTACGCGTTTCCCCCCTTCAAGATCCTGGGGCTAACCATCAAGAAGTTCGTAGAGTCCGATTCAACGAGAATGACCTTAATCGCTCCCTTTTGGCTGGCCCAAGAATGGTTCACAGAGGTACTGGAATGGTTGGTGGACCTTCCAAGATCGCTCCCGCTAAGGAGCGATCTACTCAGACAACCCCACTTCGACAGGTACCACAAAAATCTCCTCGCTCTCAGTCCTGACTGGTTTCAGACTGTCCAAAGTTTGGTCAGAGCGAAAGGCTTTTCAGCAACAGCTGCTAAAGCAATCGCAAGAGCGAGGAGACCTTCCACCTTGCGTGTATACCAGTCAAAGTGGGATGTCTTCAGACGTTGGTGCAAGAGGAAGAACATTTCCTCTTCCAGTACCTCTGTGACCCAAATTGCGGATTTCCTTATTTTCCTCAAAGAAGAATGTCATCTGGTTGTGTCAACTATTAAGGGATACCGCAGTATGTTGGCGGCGGTATTTCGGCATAGAGGCTTAAATATATCCGATGATAAGGACCTGCATGATCTTATTAGATCATTTGAAACCATTAAGCATCCTCATGTAGTACCGAACTGGAATCTAGACGTAGTTCTACAACAATTCTTGGATCGTCTAGATTCGAACCTCCTGGCTTAGCCTCTTTCAAGGATCTGACGAAGAAGGCTATCTTCCTTTTGGCCCTAGCTACAGCTAAGAGAGTGAGTGAGCTCCAAGCTATTGAGGGCAATGTAGGGTTTAAGGAAGATTCTATGGTGTGTTCGTTTCTTCCAAGTTTCCTTGCAAAGAATGAAAACCCAACCCATCACGCCCTTGGCCCAGAAGCTTTGAAGTTCGTAGTTTATCTTTTCTAGTAGGGGAAGAGCCTGAAAGAACTCTTTGCCCTATGAGAATTATGAAGTATTTCCTTAAGAGGAAGGAACAACTTAAGGCTAATCAAGATGTGCTTTGGTGCTCCGTAAAGGACCCCACTCGGCCCATGTCGAAGAATGCTCTTTCCTTTTTTCTGAGAAGCCTTGTTACAGAGGCACATGTTTGCCTGTAAGGAAGAACATTTTAGACTACTGAAAGTGAAAGCTCACGAGGTGAGAGCCATCGCAACTTCGCTTGCATTCAGAAAAAATATGTCTGTGCGGAACTTGATGGAGGCGACTTTTTGGAGATGCCAATCGGTTTTCGCAAACCATACCTACGTGATGTAAAAAATCACATATGATAAATGCTTCGCCTTGTCGTATCGGCGGATTCGGTGCTGGGGCAGGGAGCTGAAACTTATCCTGTGTAAATTTTTTATATGTTACCCTATATTTTATATTGTTGTTTTTTGGTTGTCTGAAAGAGGTTGCAGGAGGCACCTCTTTTTGTCGTAATATTAACCCTTTGTATTTTGGTTAGGTGGTCTGGTGGGTTTTGGCTCCTTGCAGAGGTAGTGGTAAGGATCTGTTAGGTAAGCGGACAAGGTCCCTCTAACAGCATCCGACTTGGATTCTACCACAATAGGGGATCACATATCCCAGTGGTAGATCCGAGAGTCTTTCAGCATCAGGTCACGTCCTAGCTGTAGCTCTCCAGGCAATGCAGACTCAGAGATAGTATCTATGAAGTCTTCATCCTGAAAAGGTGAGAACCAAGGTTTTTATATCCTACAACATTAGTTGTTTCCCGTCTTACCTGTATTATTGAGCTGTCTCTTACCCTCCACCAAGGGTGCCAATCAGCTAAGTATATATCTGTCAGGGAAGTTCATGTACAAAAATGATATTGTTAAACTACAATAAAGTTTTGTACATACTTACCTGGCAGATATATACGATTAATGGCCCACCCAGCCCTCCCTCAGGAGACAGGTGGAAGAGAAAAATCTGACAAGCTTACGGGAGTGGTTCGTACATCCGCCACCCAGCGGCGGGTAAGGTAGACCACCTGACCTACCTGTCGCGTGTGCCGCGAGATTTGAAATTCTGTCGGGAACGTCGGAGACTATAGCTAAGTATATCTGCCAGGTAAGTATGTACAAAACTTTATTGTAGTTTAACAATATCATTTTTATCCTTACTGCCATCACAACTGAAACTCCACAGTGCTTATTTGATTGTAATTATTCACATTTTGGTCTTAATTCACTCCACATTGCACTTGATCCACGTTGCTATTCCTGGTTTCTAAGCACTCACTCCGCAAACACAGTTACGAGCAGCAGATGACTACACTGTTTATGAGGTGCAATGCTTTATTCCCTTAATTGTTTACTTTACTCATTATTTATTTTAAATTTACTTCAAAATGTTTATATAATTCATGTCTATTATCCTTTTTTTGCAACCAAATTAACCCCAAAAGATTACAGATATTTCTGAAGTACAAGCAGACGACGGCAAAAAGACTCATCATTGCCAATCTAGTGGAGCTTCACACATACGCCGATGCATTTACAAACTGTTTCCATGAATTCTAGTTGTCATAGTAATGCAGTAATGATAAAATTGCTGTAATATGTATATATACTACGAATAGATACGCTAATTTCACTTAGTTCCCCGGTTTTGTATAAGTCTTATACCCAATTGAAGACCGCAAAACGCAGCAAAGGATGCTGTAGTCCCCTTGAATAAGTACAAATAAGTGCTGGTTAGAGGTCGGTGTTACGATTGTTGTGATGAAAGTGCCCCAGTGTCTATGGGTACAAGTGGTGTGCGGATTTAGCACAGGAAATGGGAAGTTTGTTGACACAAGCGACTCCGCAGACATCGAGATGGCGTCAATCTTCGAAATATTTGGAGTTGTAAGCAAAAACTTTGAAAGAGTTTTGGGGTTGTGGGCATTGTGTTGGCCACCCTTTTCATTACCCTCTGTTTAAATTTTGAAATATGGCCTTAATTTCTAACTTTGGAGATAATACTTACTTCGAAAGGAGAGTAGAGGTCTTGAGCTCCTGTTATCACCACCAACAACTCATGACTGATGACCATCTCCGGTGTCAGGACGTGTTAAAAGTACTTTTTCGGAGGGTGGCCAAAACCTCGGTAGTCTGTGAGTTGGCCAGTCCACTCAGTTGTTTACCCTAATGGTGTAATTCAAGCGCTTTTTCGGGAAGTGGCCGCGTTGTGAGAGAAGTGGCCGCTATGTCGCCACTTCGTCATTTACTCTACTTGAGGTTCTGTGTAGCATCCTTTTGGGCCTTAGCTGCAACTCATCCATTCCTTTTACTGTTTCTCCATTCATAGGTATTATCGTTCTTCCGTCTTCCTTTCCTCCCTCACTAGCAATTGGTTTGTACTAGTGCAATTGCGAGGTTTTCCTCCGGTTACACCTTTAAAACTTCCTTTACTCTCAATTTCCTTAGCGCTGAATGACCTTAAATGTCCCAGCGCTTGGCATTTGGCCAAAAATTTATATTCCTAACCAGATTTTTTGTAATTCTCTAGAGCACAGCAACAGGTCAAGATGTTTTCTTGCTTGTAAATTGGCAGACCAAGTGTCGTTTTGAGAGGGAGCAGGCCATAAATCATTGTACGCTATAGGGTGGCCTACCGCTGCATTACATTTGTAATGTTAACTTTGAAATAAAGAATGAGGGCAAAGTCTAAGTCTACCTCCAGCCAGGTTAAGGCACAGCATCCTTGGTTAGGTTAGGTTAATGTAGGTCTGGTTAGGTCATATTCCTTCTGAAATGCCTACTAGGCATACAGTAACCCTGAACCCTCAAAATGCAATTGCTCCCTAATTTCACTCTGGGTACTGTAATTGCCATATTGAAATGGATCATCAAACAAATTGGTGTTTGCACAATATGTTAATGATTTCATAATCGAAAAAAATTCAATATGAATTTGGACAGGATAGTGAAGAAAATTCACCTTTAGTATGGTTTTTTCTGGACTTAACAAAAAATACCTGCAAAGATATCATGTAAGCTTGAATATTATTTTGATTGGCTGTAGTATTGGTCTAGGAGGAAGTAAATAGTATACATCTCTAGCTTTGCAAAATTTTTTATTCTAGAATATCCAAATATATAATATTCCTAACATCAATACTGTCTTGTAACATGTTGCCAACTAACAACATAAAATCAACAACTGCACTCCATGAACATAAGCACATAACCATTTTAGTGACAAGTCTCAGTTCGACCTATCACAAGAAGCCCGTCAGCCCTGTACGGGGTTAGTGCTGTCAGTGCACACTTCATGGTGCACAGTAGGCATTACTTAAGGTTCTTTGCAGCATCCCTTCAGTCCATAACTCCAAACCCTTTATCTCTTTTACTCTACCTCCGTTCATATTCTCTTTCTTCCATCCTACTTTCCTTCTTGCTCTATCAATTGTTTCGTAGTGCAACTACAAGGGTAACAGACTTCCATTTATGTCGAGAGATTTTGAATTGAGCTCGGTAATGCACAGAAGTTATTAGTCAGTTATGTAAAAAGTTCTTTAAAGAAGTGTATTCAAGTTAATAAGCTAGTGACCTTATCAGACTAATTTTTGTTTAGTTGAAATTTACAAATGTTCAGCTTAAAATATTATACTACATCAGAACATTTTGCTTACATAATTTTACATTTTCCAAAAATATATTATGCAATTAAAGTTCTTTCAGTAACTAGAAATTTTAGTCAAATTTTTTTATATTGTGGCTAATTGCAATTGGGTGGAATTAGACAAAATTCCTGAAATACTTTCATTATGCTAATGACATTTATAGACATTTTCCTTTTATTTTCTTTAATTTCTGACATCTACAGATATATGATGTGACGGACCTGCTGCGTGCCAAGTTAGAACTGCTGACATACACAAATATGGTGGATTTTGCCACTGATGTCCAAAAAACGCTTTACCCTGATCAGCCTATTCCTGATGAACTTCCAGAACGCAGATTAGCTGTCGTTTCAGATTTAAAACGTCTCCAGGTAAGTTGTTACAGATGATATTGATCAGGGATGAATTTTTTTACCTGTCCATTGGTGAAGGATGTTTGTTCCTAGGATTTGAATATGTATTTTGATTGGAATAATATTTAGGTAGGATTATTACCTGCTTTTTTATGTTTTCATGAATGCTTTATTCATAAAGAGGTGAGGGTTTTTTTACTTTTGTTTTATTCATTTTTTTCTTGAATGACCTAGTCATAAGGAGGAAGTCTGTGATTTTTTTATAACAATACGTATGGGGTTAACAGTAGGTTGTTTAGGTCTTCCTCAAGTGAAGTAGAACTTTGCTGCGCATGATATGCCATGCAAATAATATATGAAATATGAAAAATTACCTTACTAAACTTGGTTGATTTTTGTACTATAAGTGCTGTAGTTCAACCAGACTGTGTTTTTACTGTAAGTAAATGCATTATGCATGGGCCAGTTAAGAATATGGGGAGGAGAACATCTGCATCTTTAGTGAGGTGAGGAATAGCCATCAGGTGGTTGTGTGACTCCCACCAGTCATGTCCCACCCGTTCCATTTGGTTGGGAGAAATATTTTGTTTGGTCATACCTTTTT
Source organism: Macrobrachium nipponense (assembly GCF_015104395.2). NCBI lineage: Eukaryota > Metazoa > Arthropoda > Malacostraca > Decapoda > Palaemonidae > Macrobrachium > Macrobrachium nipponense. The sequence continues at coordinate 9,279,560 of NC_061092.1, read as the reverse complement.
TTTTTTTTTTTTTTTTTTTTTTTTTTTTTTTTTTTTTTTTTTTTTTTTTTTTTTTTTTTTTTTTTTTTTTTTTTTTTTTTTTTTTTTTTTTTTTTTTTTTTCACTATAATATTCACACTTGGTATATTTTGCAACTAAGTATTGTTGTCAATGAATTCAGCAGTGTTTCAGTGTTTTCTTTCCCAAGAGCCATCTGTACAGCAGATGCATGCTGCATCATACTTAGATTTATTAACAGTATTAGATAGTTCACCCTGACCATGAATAGAGCATACCCCCAATATTTGAGGTATCCTTTTCATGTGACTCTTCATTCTATGGTCAAACATTGTAAACATTGATGAGAAATGTATTAAGTAATGTTATTCTGTACTGACATCATATCTTAGCAGAAAGTGTTTTATCTTAGGTAACAAGCAGTTTCAAATGTATTAAGATTCTTTGCAAAATGTCCTCTCAAGTATACAGGCCAAATGGTAATATGGCCTTTTGAATTTAACTGTGCTTTATGTAGTTACAGATTATGTAAATTACGAAGTACTAAAGTGACTCATATACTATTGTTTTCTAAGCCTCCCTGTTTTGTAAGCCTTTTGAAATTACTTGTGTTCTATATAATTACAGATTCTGCTAATTGGGAAATACAAATCAAACTCATTTACTGTTATTTTCTAATCCAGTATTAATCATTGCAGAATGAAACTGAACCTATTTTCAAAATATTCAGTGACAGCGAAGTACAGAAACAGCTGCAAACATCTCGAGATCATCGAACACTGATGCAATTCCTTATAGACAATCATGATGTAAGGAAGATTTATTTTTTTATTGTGTAAGACTGTCTGTTAGCATTCATTGGTAATTAATTGCCAAAGAATATTTAGTTTTCCCTGGTAACCTTATAAGTACTTTTTTATATGGAATGGTAAGGTTTTGTACAATCGCATTTCATGAAAATTAAGTTCAGATGTAAATGTACATTTTTCAGGAACAAGTAGATGTTAAAAAAATATTGTACATTGTGTGTATAATTTGCATTAATACAATTTTGACAAATGTTTTAATTTTACATTAAAAACCTTTTATTTTTATTTTATTTTTTTTTTCTTTCACAGTTCCGCCCAGAGATGTTAGACACACTGTATGCCTTTGCAAAGTTTCAATACGAGTGTGGCAACTATTCTGGGGCGGCTGATTATCTATATCTTCACCGTGGTCTTGTACCTGTCAGTGACAAGGTAAGAGTGTTCATATCAGCATTTTTCTTTTTATTTCTTAATAGTTGGGCGGATTATTCATTAAGTACCAGTGGGGATTTAATGAATAAACTACATCATCAAATCCCAGAATACAGAACAACACTGGTGCGGTTAAGCATATGCACCATCAGCATATATTGCTTGGAAAAATATTTCTGCAAGAAATGTGAACAGAATCATCGTCAGTTTATCCATTTGTTAGATTTTTAGGGACATTTTTTTTATTTAAGTTCTAATGTATTAACAAACCCTTCAGGCCTTCCCTGTGAGTGATAGTTAAAATAATATAACTAAAAATTGAATATAGTAATTGTAAATCAGTGTACAAAATTCAACAACAAACATCATTGTTTCAAAAAAGTAAATTTAGGAAATTTGATCAGGTTCTTTATCATCTGTAGTTTATTCACATGCTGAATATTTAAAGAATTGTAGATAATGAAATAAGATATAATTTGTTCATGAAACTTACCTGTCAGATATATATATAGCTGTATTTTTCCGAATCCGACAGAAATTTAAACACTTACGACACAACGCAGTGGGAGTCAGGTGGTTAGTACCCATTCCCGCCGCTGGGAGGCGGGTATCAGGAATCATTCCCATTTTCTATTCATAATTTTTCTGTCGCCGGTGCTGGAAACACCGTTTGCAGCACCTCCGTCCAGATTTTGGAAACTTACTAGCTACTTGAGTATCCCTTTTGGTTTTCTTTGGTATCTGAATTGGATCGGTGGCTTGGCACACGTTTGACTTTGGTTTGAATTGAATTTGGTATTGATTTTTCTTTGATCAAGATGTCATGGTCTAGTTCTGCTAGCGCTAGATTTTGTTCCATGTCTGAATGTAGAGGTAGGCTACTGAAAGCTTCAGTAGACCCACATTCTGTTTGTAAAGTTTGCAGGGGGAATGAATGTACGTTTGAAAGTCGTTGTAAGGAGTGTGAAAGACTAACAGAGTCGGAATGGAAGGCGTATGAAACCTATCTTAAGAAACTTGAGCGAGATAGGTTAAGGAGGTCTTCCTCCAGGAGTGTTTCAGGTAGGCAAGATTTAAATTATTCTCCTGCTAACCCTCCTTCTGTAGATTATGCTCCTACCCCTGTAGTGTTGCCTCCGGCCCCTGAGACAGTGTCGGTAGAAGGTAATACATTATCGCTAATTCTTGAATCGATTCGTAACTTAGAATCAAAAGTGTTAGCTCTGGAGAGCAAAAGTGAAGAGAAGTGCAGTGAAAGTGCCCCTTGTGTAGTGGAGGGTGCGTCAGATCGGCCTCATTCCGCCTCTAGACCTAGACCTCTGCTTGACTCCCAGATTACGGGGAGAGAGCATGTCGAAAGTCGAAGGAGGGTTACGAGGAACCCCCACCGATCTGGCGTGCCTTCGGCAGCTTCTGACGAACATACCCAGACTGCCAAGGAGCGTGCGCGTGCACGTCTTCTCAAGGAGTGCTTTTCTTCTTCTGAAGCTTCCTCCCCGCGCAAAGGGTGGAGCTCTCATACCGCATCACGTCCGCTGAAAAGGACGGCTCGCGTTCGGGACGCTTCACGTCCAAGTTGTTCTCCGGAACTTTGCTCATCGCCTGATAGTGCGTTTGCTGCTTTTCCTCCGCAGAAGAAGCGTAAGGATTATTCGGAGGCGGAGTCTTCCCTAGATGTTTCTTTCGAGCGCCGCAGTCGCTCTAAGGTGCGTGAAGCGGCGGTTCCTTGGGAGTAGCAAGAAGGCGTCCCCTCGCCGCTCTCCTGCTCACAGGATCAGCCCCTCCCCAGAAAAGGAGGCTTCACCTACAAGCAAGATTCTCCAGTCTCTTCAGCAGCAACTTCGAGATGTTTTTCCTTCGAGAGAGACTGCTCCACGTCGCCGTAAGAAGGATGACAACCTTCCTGTGAAGAGGTCGAGGCGTTCTCCCTCTCCCTCTCCTCGCTCGTCTCTCTCTCCGTTTGAGTCTCCCTCTAGAGTTCGTTCTGCTCCCCAGCAACTTTCTAGAGGAGGCGAGAAATTCGTTTCTCGCTCTCGTGAAGCGGTTGTTTCCGCTGCTACGAAACTTGTGGATAAGAAGCGAGTTTCTTTAGATGCCGAGCGCGCTTCTGTGAAAGTCAAACGCGCTTTAGTGGACGCCGAACGTGACTCGGTGCAAGTTTCGGCGAGCGCCATTGGGACGGCTCAGCGAGTTTTAGTGGACGCTCGGCGCGCACAGTGGACGCTCGGCGCGCACCAGTGGACGCTCAGGCGCGCACAAGTGGACGCCAGGTGTACACCTGCGGCGTTTGAGCGCGCTTCTGTCGGCGCCAGTAGATTGGCTTCTCGGACGCCAAACGCGCGCCTACGGACGTCAGTTTTCCACTTCCGCAAGCACAAGCGGAGGCGGGAACTCTTCCTGTTCGCCGTTCTTTCTCTTTTGAGAAAGCTCGGGACTCTTCTTTACTTCCTCCGACTTCTCCAGTGTCTGAAGAGGAAGTTAGTGACGCTTTCGTCGAAGTGGACGAAGAACAGCAGTTGGCTCCAGTTTCGACGGACTACAAGGTTTTGACTCGTTTACTTCAGTCAGTCTTTGCAGACACTTTCCAACCTGAAGCTCCACGTACTCCTCCCTCTCAGTTTTCGTCTTCCAAAGCTGCTAAGATCTCGGGCTTTGTGAGAATGAAGAAGTCGCTTTCTACGAAGCAAGCTTTTAGAAAGGTCCATGATTGGATGGAAAAGAGGAAAGCTTCAGGCAAGACTTCTTTCGCTTTACCACCTTCAAGACTTGGTGGCAAAGCTGGTATGTGGTATGAGACGGGAGAAAACGTCGGAGTTAAGCTTCCAGCCTCAGCTCAAGGAGACTTTGGTAGCATTGTAGACGCCAACAGAAGATCTTTTTTGTCTTCCTCGAAGGTCTCGTGGACACATAGCGAGTTAGACTTTCACCTTAAAGGCCTCTTCAGGACACTAGAGGTCTTTAATTTCTTGACTGGTGCCTGGGAGTATTGGATGCCAGGTCCAGGAGTTCTGATTCCATCAGTCTGGGGGAGCTGTCCAGTGTATTGTCTTGCATGGACAAGGCCGTCAGGGATGGTTCTGAGGAATTGGCTGCTCATTTCAGCACGGGACTGCTTAAGAAAAGAGCACTTTTTTGCAATTTTACTGCAAAGTCGGTCTCACCAGCGCAAAAAGCGGATCTTCTTTTCGCTCCTTTCTCAGAACATCTCTTCCCCCAGTCTATGGTAAAGGACATAGCTGCCAGTCTCCAGGAGAAAGCAACTCAAGACCTTCTGGCACAGTCTTCTAGGAAGCCTGCTACTTCTTCGTCTTCTGGGTCCTCTGCTTTGAAGAAGTCGAAGCCCTTTCGATCCGCTTCTTCCTCGAAGCCAGCCCCTCGAGGAAGAGGCTCTTTCAGAGGCAAGACTCCCGCTCCTTCCAAGAGCAAGAAGTGAGAGGGAAGTCCTTCAGACACCGGTAGGAGCCAGGCTTCTACATTTCGCGAAAGCTTGGGAAGAGAGAGGTGCCGACGCTTGGTCTCTGGACATCGTCAAGAAGGGGTACAGAATTCCTTTCCTGATGTTACCCCCGCTGTCTTCGACACCAAAGGATTTGTCTCCGTCGTATCAGGGAGAAAAGCAGAAAGTGCTTCACGATCTACTAGATCAAATGATCGAGAAGCAGGCAGTGGAACAGGTCTTCGACCGGAGTTCTCCGGGGTTTTACAACCGTCTGTTCCTAGTGCCGAAGCAGTCAGGGGGGTGGCGCCCCGTTCTGGATGTCAGCAGTCTAAATCGCTTCGTTACCAAGCAGAAGTTCAAGATGGAGACACCTCAATCCGTGCTTGCAGCTTTAAGACCGGGGGATTGGATGGTCTCGTTAGACTTCAGGACGCATACTTTCACGTCCCCATCCATCCCCGATCAAGGAAATACCTGCGGTTTGTCCTGAAAGGGAAGATTTTCCAATTCAGGGCACTCTGCTTCGGTCTCAGCACGGCGCCGATGGTGTTCACCGTTCTTATGAAGAACGTTGCGAGGTGCCTCCATCTTGCGGAAATAAGGATCTCTCTCTACCTAGACGACTGGCTTATTCGAGCCTCATCGCAAGACAGGTGTCTGAAGGACCTTCACACGACTCTGTCGTTAGCGAAGTCCCTGGGACTTCTGGTGAATCTCGAGAAGTCGCATCTGACTCCTTCTCAATCCTTAGTCTATCTGGGGATTCAGATGGACTCAGTGGCTTTTCGGGCTTTTCCGTCCCAGTGGCGACAACTTCAATGCCTGGACAAAGTGTCGGCCTTTCTAGGGAAGGAAACATGCTCGGTGAGGGAATGGATGAGTCTGCTGGGGACCATTTCCTCACTGGAGAAGTTTGTTTCTCTGGGAAGGTTGCACCTCCGACCACTTCAGTTCTTCCTCTCAAGCAATTGGTCACGCAAACAGGATCTAGAAGAGGTCTTGTTTTTGACGGAAGAAGTGAAAAAGCACCTCAAATGGTGGTTGGATCCAAAGAAGCTTGCGGAAGGACTTTCGCTCAAGCTTCGGAACCCCGACCTAGTGTTGTTCTCCGACGCGTCCTCCACGGGTTGGGGAGCAACACTGGGAGGGAGAGAGTGTCAGGCACCTGGAGAGGGGAACAGGTGTCCTGGGTACCCTTTTCTGGGGAGCATACAATTAACTAAAAGAACTCTCCATCGGTTTATACCTCGCTCTAAGGTTCGAGGAGGAAGTCTCCAGCAAAGTGGTTCAGATAAACTCGGACAACACCACAGCCTTGGCATACCTCAGGAAACAGGGGGGAACTCACTCTCATTCTCTGTTCGTCATCGCGAGGAATATCCTGATTTGGGCGAAGTCGCAAAACGTCACGATTCTGACAAGGTTTGTGTCAGGCGTGGAAAAACGTGCGGCGGACCTTCTCAGTCGGCAAGGACAGCTTCTGCCGACGGAATGGACCCTTCATCAGGAAGTATGCCAGGCGCTATGGAAGCTGTGGGGACGTCCTCATGTGGACGTTTTCGCAACTTCCCGAACGAAGAGACTTCCGCTGTATTGCTCCCCAGTTCTGGACCCGGGAGCAGTGGCAGTAGACGCCCTACTGTGGAATTGGTCGGGACTAGACGTTTACGCTTTTCCCCCATTCAAAATCCTCGGGGAAGTAATGAGGAAGTTCGCTGCATCAGAAGGAGCGAGAATGACCCTCATCGCCCCCTTCTGGCCGGCCGGCGGCCGAATGGTTTCACGGAGGTGATGTCCTTCCTAGTAGACTTTCCGAGGACTCTGCCCCTAAGGAAAGATCTACTCAGACAGCCCCACTTCGAGGAGGTACCACAAAAACCTCCCCGCTCTGAGTCTGACTGCGTTCAGACTATCAAGAAGTTGGCCAGAGCGAGGGGTTTTTCAAGACCTGTGGCAACGGCGATTGCCACCGCAAGGAGGCCCTCCTCAATCGCAGTTTACCAATCAAAGTGGGCTGTCTTTAGAAGTTGGTGCAGAAGGAAGGGCATTTCCTCCACCTCAACCTCTGTGAGCCAGATAGCAGATTTCCTTCTTCACCTTAGGAAAGAAGCGAAACTAGCCGTTCCCACGATTAAAGGCTACAGAAGCGTGCTTTCTGTGGTCTTCAGACATAGAGGACTCGACTTAGCGAATAATAGAGACATTCATGATCTCATTAGATCATTTGAGACTGTGAAAGTTCTCCAACCTAAAGTACCATCGTGAAACTTAGACGTGGTACTGAAGTTTCTCATGTCGAGTCAATTTGAACCGCTCCATTTAGCCTCGCTTAGGAATCTTACTAAGAAGACCATTTTCCTAACCGCTCTGGCGACGGCGAAGAGGGTTAGCGAAATTCAAGTCATAAGCAAGCATATTGGGTTCAAGGATCATAGTGCAGTTTGTTCCTTAAGTCCTACGTTCTTAGCAAAGAACGAGAACCCTTCCAACCTTGGCCGAGGACGTTCGAGATCAAGGGGTTGTCGGAGCTAGTGGGACCTGAAGCTGAGAGAGTCCTGTGTCCTGTCAGGGCTCTCAAGTTTTATTTGCAGAGAACCAGAGCATGCAGAGGTTCTTCGGAGAACTTGTGGTGCTCTGTGAAAAAACCAGATCTTCCGATGTCGAAGAATGCACTGGCGTTCTTCTTAAGAAGTACGGTTAAGGAAGCCCATGAAAAGTGTAGTGAAAGTGACATGGAGCTTCTGAAAGTGAAAGCCCACGAGTTGAGGGCTATTGCTACTTCGGTGGCTTTTCACAAAAATATGGCAATCAAAGATATTTTGTGCGCCACTTATTGGCGAAGCAATTCGGTGTTCGCTTCACACTACCCTGCGGGAGGTGAAAAGCAACATACGAAAATTGTTACTCGCTCGGACCATACGTCGCTGCAGACACTGTTTTGGGGGCAGGAGGTAGCGCTCATCCTATCCTTTAATGGTTTAGGGGAGTTTTTAACTTGTGTTATGGTTGTGGGGTTGACCGCCTGCGGCGGATCTCCCTTCCATTAGCTTAGTCTATGTGGGATACTTTTGGTAGGCTACGCCAGGTGGTTTGGTTTTTACTTCGTTGCCCTCATTTGTATGGTCAATGGTCTAGTCACGTCGTGGTCTCGCCCCTGTTGACAGATCATCTGGAGTGCACCAGCTATATAGGTCTCTACCTCGCTGGCAACTCTAGTAGCACAAGCAGACTTACGCGGCAGTAACCACGAAGTCAGCTATGCTAACAGGTAAGGAATCAAGATATCAATTATCTGCATATATATGTTTTCCTAAAATCTTCTATTCTGTCTACTCCCACCACCAAAGGTGGGATTCAGCTATATATATATCTGACAGGTAAGTTTCATGAACAAAATGATATTGTAATGATACAATTAAGTTTGTTCATACTTACCTGGCAGATATATAATAATCAAGTACCCACCCACCTCCCCTCAGGAGACAGTGGAAATAAAAAATTATGAATAGAAAATGGGAATGATTCCTGATACCCGCCTCCCAGCGGCGGGAATGGGTACTAACCACCTGACTCCCACTGCGTGTGTCGTAAGTGTTTAAATTTCTGTCGGATTCGGAAAAAATACAGCTATATATATATCTGCCAGGTAAGTATGAACAAACTTAATTGTATCATTACAATATCATTTTCATTTTGCAAGTTTATCTTAGCTATAATAATAAGATATAATATCATTTTGCAAGTTATCTTAGATAAACTCAGTGGTCAAGTTGAATGAAGTGATGTTTGTGTAATGAATCCGTGGTAGAATACCTGTATAGTAATTAGGTAGATATAGGCCCATATAAGTAAAGTGTGTAAATAGACAGGATACTAATCAAAAAGAAAATCACGAATAGAATTCCTAGGAGAGGAGGAAAAGAGATCAGTATAAATGCAGATTTAACATTACAGAAAGGCATTACAGTAGTACTTTGAGGTTCATGCAGTGACGGGTAGGACAAAGTGAAGTTGATAATGCTATAAATACATATGAAACTGGACATGGGACCCTTATTTATTTGATTCATTGATAGGTACATTTATCACAATAAGTTTTTTTTTTTTTCTTTTCTTTTCCAGAACTTTCTGAATGGTTTATGGGGAAAGTTGGCTTCTGAAATTTTGACGCAGAATTGGGAAAATGCTCTCGAGGACCTGAATCGTTTGAAGGAATTCATTGAGAGCAATCTCACCACCTCTCCCCTGCAAGCACTTCAGCAACGTACTTGGCTTATTCACTGGTCTCTTTTTGTATTCTTCAATCATAACAAAGGTGAAGTGAATATTTATATAATTTTAAAGGGTTAACCAACATGATCTTTTGAATAGAACACTGTTATCTCCTGATTATTTATATATACCACTATATTGTTGATATATGAAAGAAATACTCTCACTGTGGGGTGCATCTGCTATTTGTAATTATCTTTGTTAATCTTGACAGGGCGGGAATTGATCATCGAGATGTTTTTGTACCAGCAGCCATATTTGAATGCTCTTCAGACTATGTGTCCTCATGTTTTGAGATATTTGGCAACTGCAGTTGTTATAAACAAGAACAGCAGAAGGGCTGCTATGAAGGTGAGATTACTTGAATTTTGTTCTTACTTGGTCATAGTAACATCAGTGAATGAGACGTACAGTAACTCAATTTATAAATTAATTGCTTGTCTTTCTTGGTGTAGTTCATTGCATAGCCTTCGTTGCTATGCATATAAGAATATGGGTCATTGCTTAGAGGAAAGGTAGAGTTTGTAATCTGTAAAACCACAAGTACTAACCACATATTATAATAATACTGTCGATGCAGGTCACTATGTAAAGGCATTTTTTTTTTATATAGTTTTTCACTTTCAGGTCTAATTCAGATTTATTTATTTATTCATTTATTTTACAGGACTTGGTTCGGGTCATTCAGCAAGAGAATTACACTTACAAAGATCCAATCACTGAGTTCTTGGCCCATCTGTATGTTGATTTTGACTTTGATGCAGCCCAGGAAAAACTACAGCAGTGTGCAACAGTTTTAGAAAATGATTTCTTCTTGGTAGCATGTCAAAATGACTTCATTGAAAATGCCAGGTTGATGATCTTTGAGTTGTTCTGCAGGATCCATCAGTGTATCAGTATAAAGTAAGTGCATTTTTTTTTTTAGACCTTGTGTTCAAGTTGAAGATTTAAGATGATTTTTCATTAGAGTACTGTGCCTTTATCTCTGTGGTCATCTAAATCCTTAGTAATTTATATTTTTATACATTCAACTTCCCTGGCAGATATATACTTAGCTATAGACTCCGTCGTCCCCGACAGAAATTCGAATTTCGCGGCACACGCTACAGGTAGGTCAGGTGATCTACCGCCACTGCTGCTGGGTGGCAGAACTAGGAACCATCCCATTTTCTAAAACAGATTTGCTCTGTCGAGGGTAGCCATAACATCGTTGTTGTTACCTCCTGACTTGGATTTCGTTTTTCATCGCCGTTGATCTTCTGGACTGTCTTTTTGGTGACGTATTTGGATCTGTGGTTTGGCATACGCTTTTGTGGAACGTTTTTTGGATTTTGGCTTTGGATTTTGCTCAAAAATGTCTGATTCTAGCTGCGAAGTTAGAAGATGTATGAATGAGGGTTGTTTGGTGAGGTTACCGAAAGTGTCGTTAGATCCTCACAAGGTATGCAAGAAGTGTAGGGGATATGAATGCACGAGAAATAATACGTGTGATGAATGTGTGAATATGGATGAGGAAGGATGGAAGAAACTAGATTCCTACTTAAGGAAACTAGAGAGAGATAGGGTTAGAAAGGCTGTCTCTAGAAGTATGAGTAGATCACGCTCTAACGAGCCAGTTAGTATAACTAACCCCCAAGTAATTGCTTCCTCACATGCAGTATCAACCTCTCCCGTAGCAGATGTTGCAAGTTCTGCTACGGAGATTGCAAATCTGAAGACCGCATTAAGAAGGATGGAGCTTGAAATGCAAGCTCTTAAAGGTAAGAATGTGGAAAAGTGACATAAGTGTCCCCAGTGTAGTGGAGGGTGCGTCTGATCGGCTCTGTCTCGCTCCCAGACCTAGACCTCTTCCAAGCTCCCAGGCCCAGAGGAGAAGGAATGTCGACAGTCGTACGGAGGTTACGGAGAATCCCCACCGGTCAGGCGTCCCCTCGGCAGAATCTGTAGCGTCCCAGACTGCCAAGGATCGCCATTGGAAAGACATCCTGAAAGAGTGCTTTTCGTCATCCGATTCGTCTCCTCGAAGAAGTGGATGGACTTCAGACGAATTGTCGCGTCCGATCAAGAGGAGTTGGAAAGCTCCGACGTTGGACTCGAGCCCGGAACGTTTTCCGGACGATTCTCCCTACGAGAGGAAAAGAGCCAAAAGGACAATATCTCGATCTCCTACACCTTCCAGAGCGCATTCTCCTATTCATGACAAAGAGAAGGAAGAAACAGCGACGGACATCCTACATAAAATGGAGGAGCAGATTTCCTCTTTAGTAGGAGTATTGAGAAAAGACCTCCCGAGAAAAAAGGACGATTTTCTTCCGGTTAAGAGATCTCGTCCGAAGGGCGTTCCGGACTCCAGACTTATCTCCTCTACTCCTCGTACGAGTACAGAGAGGAATAAAGAAAGAAGGATGAAAACTCATAGAATTGAGACGCAACATACGGACAATGACGAAGAGTGTCCGAGTCGGACAGAACCACCCAGGCGCTCGGCGCCAGAATTGGACTACTCGGACGGGAAAAAGTGTCCTACGCGGACGGCGCCAACCAGACACCATTCGCCAGAAGCGGACAGGCAGATATGTCCTATGCGGACAACTAGGTTCAAGCGATGCCTGCCTACCGCGGACAGCCGTGGCAAGGCGGACAGCCTGGATAGGAAAAAACGTCGTGCGCAGGCAACTCCGTCCGGGCGCCAGGAGCCAGAAGCGGACAAGACGGACAGGCAGAAGTGTTGTACTGGAATGACACCAGCCAAGCGCCAAGTTCCATATGTGGACAGCTCGGACAGACGACACAGTCCGAGACGGACAGATACGTCCAAGCGCATTGAAAGATTTTCTTCAAAAGAACAATACGGAGAAATCAACCAGGAAGCGTCTCTTTATGATTTGGACCAGGAACGGATTTCTCTGGACAGAGACGAAAGACGTCGCACAGGCGGCCGTCGTCCTGTTCACGATATGTCCGTTTCTGGTGAAAATCTGCCGCAAGCTCAGCTGTCTCCTGAGAAGAATGCAAAATGTCGCACAGGCGGCCGTCATTCTTGTCAGGAGGGCTTAGATGATTATCGGGTTTTTTCTCAGGATTGGCATTCTCCCGACAGGGACACAAGATGTCGCACAGGCGGCCGTCGACCTTGTCGGGAAGCAGTTGATCCTGCGAAGAGTCCTTCACCTTGCGAGAAGAGACGTTCTCCCTCGGCTAATAATGATTCTCCGGTGGAACTTGCATTAGAAGATGTCTCTGACACCGAAGATCAAAAAGCGGCGGGACTATCAGACTACAAAGCGTTGGCTGCGCTTTTACTCCAAGAATTTGGAGATTCATTGAGTCCTGCCGCTCCTCCTTCTCCTCGGTCTGCTTGTTCACGAGCGCGAAAAACCGCAAAGTCGTCCTCCTTCTTGAAGATGCGGCCGACAATTTCCATGAAGAAGGCTTTGCAGTCTTTTGGAAATTGTCTTAACTCCAAGAAGGTGGCGGGAAAGACTGTCTTTACCTCCTGCCCTCCCTCCAGACTTTCTGGGAGGAGGGGTATCTGGTATGAGACAGGCGAAGCAATGGGACTCGCCCTCCCAGCGACTGCAGAGGCAGATTTCTCAACGCTGGTGGACGCGTCAAGGAGACGCTCTCTTTCTTCAGCCAAGACAACTTGGGGAATGTCTGAAATGGACCATCTCCTCAAGGGATTGTTCCATGTCTTGGAAGTTTTCAACTTTCTGGACTGGTCCCTTGGGGTGATGGCCAAGAGGACACAAGACAATGAACAACTGAGCCCCGATATCCTTAATAGTATTTTGACTTGTATGGATAAAGCAGTGCAAGACGGATCGGGAGAAGTGGCCTCCCTTTTCGGGGCGGGAATACTTAAGAAGAGAACTGTATTCAGTTCTTTTCTTACGAAAGCTGTCTCTCCGGCAAAGAGGTCGTCCCTTCTGTACGCTCCTCTGTCTAACCAGCTTATCCCTTCTCAGTTAGTGAAAGATATTTCTCACTCACTTACCGAGAAGGCGACACAGGACCTTCTGTTCAATCAACCAAAAGGCCGAAGACAGCTGTTCCTGCACGAAGGGGAGACACGGGTCCCGAAGCCGCCCTTTCGAGGGAGTTCATCTTCGAGATCCTCCTTTAAGAAGAGAGGAGCAGAAAGAAGAGGTAGGGCTTCTGCCTTTAGACCTACCAAGAAAAGCAAATGAACCTCAAGTCCTCCAAACACCAGTAGGCGCCAGACTACTGAATTTTGCAGAAGAATGGACGTCGAGAGGGGCGGACAACTGGTCCCTCTCAATTGTGAGGAGAGGATATCTCATCCCCTTCAGGGACAGACCTCCCTTGACGTCTATTCCGAGAGAACTGTCGGCGAAGTACGCGGACCCTGTCAAGAGGAAGATCCTTCTGCAATTAGTAGAACAAATGTTGGACAAGGAGGCCATAGAATTAGTACCGGATCCACACTCTCAGGGCTTTTACAATCGACTGTTCCTAGTTCCGAAAGCCTCGGGAGGGTGGAGACCTGTCCTGGATGTGAGCGCACTGAACCGATTCGTAGAGAAACAGAAGTTCTCTATGGAAACATCCAAATCGGTGCTAGCGGCTCTGCGTCCAGGAGATTGGATGGCCTCCTTGGATCTACAAGACGCATATTTTCACGTCCCTCTTCATCCGTCATCGAGGAAATATCTACGATTCATGATGCAGGGAAGGGTCTTTCAATTCAGGGGGGCCATGTGCTTCGGCCTGTCTACGGCTCCTCAAGTGTTCACCAACCTTATGAGGAACGTAGCACGGTGGCTTCATCTGGAGGGGGTGAACATATCCCTCTATCTGGACGACTGGCTAATAAGGGCCAAGTCAAAACAACAATGTTTGGAGGACTTAGAAACGACGTTGAATCTCGTTCGCTCACTCGGACTGCTCGTGAACCTCGAGAAGTCTCAGATGGTCCCCAGCCAAGACATTGTCTATCTGGGGATTCAGATGGATTCTCGGGGTTTTCGAGCATTTCCATCGCAAGACAGAATTGCTCGAGGCTTGGAGAAAATATCAAACTTCTTAGGGAAAGAACGAAGCTCAGCGAGGGAATGGTTAAGTCTTCTGGGCACCCTTTCGTCGCTGAAGCAGTTCGTTTCCCTAGGGAGGCTCAATCTGAGACACCTGCAATTTTACCTGCAAAGAATGTGGGACAGAAAGAAAGGGGATCTTTCGGATCAGTTTCCCATTCTTCAAGAAATAAAATTAGACCTGAGGTGGTGGTTAACCCCGCTTCAGAAGAACGAAGGCATATCCCTTGCGATTCGGAACCCTCTCCTAGTGTTGTTTTCCGACGCCTCGCAAACGGGATGGGGAGCAACTCTAGGAAAGAAGGAAGTGTCAGGAACCTGGACAGGAGAACAGGTGTCCTGGCATATAAATGTAAAAGAACTTAAGGCAGTTCATCTAGCCTTGAAATACTTCGAGTCGGAGGTCAGAGGCGTGGTAGTCCAGGTAAATTCGGACAATACCACGGCTCTGGCTTACATCCGAAAACAGGGGGGGACTCACTCGCTTACACTATACAAGATAGCGAGAGACCTCTTGATATGGGCAGAGGAACAAGGCACTGTATTGCTGACGAGGTTTGTACAAGGGACAAAAAATGTCAGAGCAGACAGACTCAGCAGGAAGAACCAGGTCCTTCCAACAGAGTGGACCCTACACTCCGAAGTCTGCTGAAAGCTCTGGTCTCTCTGGGGGAAGCCTCAGATAGACCTGTTCGCCACGTTTCTCTCCAGAAGGATAGAAAACTTTTGCTCCATTGTAGAAGATCCAAGAGCAATAGCGATAGATGCTTTTCTCATGGACTGGTCGGGCATAGATGCCTACGCTTTTCCCCCGTTCAAGATTCTGGGGGAAGTGTTAAGAAAGTTCCGTTCCTCGGAGGCGACGAAACTGACTCTAATCGCCCCAAATTGGCCCGCTCGAGATTGGTTCACAGAGGTACTGGAATGGACGGTGGACTTCCCCAGATCTCTTCCCATGAGGACAGATCTGCTCAAACAACCCCACTTCGAGAGATATCACGGAAACATCCACGCTCTCTCCCTGACTGCCTTTCGACTATCGAAAGACTTGTCAGAGCGAGAGGCTTTTCGCGAAAAGCTGCAAGCGCAATTGCCAGAGCCCGCAGGTCCTCTACTCTGCGGGTCTATCAATCGAAGTGGGAAGTCTTCCGTAGATGGTGTAGGTCAAAGAAGCTGTCCTCTTCCGATACCTCTGTGACCGAAATTGCTGATTTCCTTATCTTCCTTAGAGAGGAATCACGTTTAGCTGTTTCTACCATAAAAGGTTATAGAAGTATGCTCTCGGCTGTATTTAGAAACAGGGGCCTTAACATAAAAGACAATAAGGATCTCCATGATTTGATAAGATCCTTTGGTACTACAAAGTCTAAATCCTTTATCACTCCAAGTTGGAACCTAGATGTGGTCCTCCAGTTTCTCTCTTCGAATACTTTCGAACCACCTGATAAGGCATCCTTTAGGGACCTCTCGAGGAAGTGCATTTTTCTCTTGACCCTCGCGACGGCCAAGAGGGTCAGTGAGATACATGCATTAGACTCTCGGGTAGGTTTTAGAGGAGATTCTGCTGTTGTCTCTTTCCAACCTTTGTTTTTGGGCAAGAATGAGAATCCTTCTAAGCCTTGGCCCAGAAGTTTTGAAATCAAGGGCCTCTCTCCCCTTGTGGGTAGAGAAACAGAACGGTCTCTCTGTCCGGTCAGAGCACTGAAGTTTTATCTGAAGAGAAAGAGTCAACTTCAAGGTTGTAATCAGAGCCTATGGTGCGCGGTAAGGAACCCGAAGAGGCAAATGTCGAAGAGGAAACATTTAAGCTGCTTAGGGTTAGAGCACACAAAGTCCGTGCAATTGCAACTTCCCTAGCCTTTAATAGAAATATGTCAATGAAAGACATATTAGCAGCAACATATTGGAGATGCAACTCGGTATTTGCCTCCCACTACTTAAAAGACGTCAGTGTGACTTATGAAAAGTGTTTTTCTCTTGGACCTTATGTATCAGCGGATACCGTGCTGGACAGGGAGCTGGTACTGATCCTTAAATAATATTGTTTTTAACTAAAAGATTGTTTGGTTTTGAGTTTTTTATGGTAGTTTTGAAAGGATGTTGGGGGGATAACTCCTTTCAATCGTAGTACTAACCCGGTATTAGGATCAGGTGATCGGGATCGGTGTTATGCTCCTTAATGATGCCATATGGCAAGGTGTTTTGTCATGTAAGTGGATAGGACCCCATTGACAAAGATCCTTTGGTTCTATCGAGTAAGTGGATAAGACCCCATCGACAGACCATCAAGAATTCTTAGCATGAGGTCACTACCTCGCTGAGGCTCTTGAGGCAATGTAAGCTCCTAGGCAGTAGCCATGAAGTCTTTCGCCGACACAGTAGGAACCAAGGTTTCTTATATTTTTGTTACCTATAACGTATATGTTGCGTTTCCCTTGTTCTATTCAGTAAATTAGCTGTCTCTTACCCTCCGCCAAAGGTGCCAATCAGCTAAGTATATATCTGCCAGGGAAGTTGAATGTATAAAAATGATATTGTCATGATACAATAAAGTTTTATACATACTTACCTGGCAGATATATACTATTAAATGGCCCACCCAGCCTCCCCTCAGGAGACAGGTGGAAGAGCAAATCTGTTTTAGAAAATGGGATGGTTCCTAGTTCTGCCACCCAGCAGCAGTGGCGGTAGATCACCTGACCTACCTGTAGCGTGTGCCGCGAAATTCGAATTTCTGTCGGGGACGACGGAGTCTATAGCTAAGTATATATCTGCCAGGTAAGTATGTATAAAACTTTATTGTATCATGACAATATCATTTCCTTATGACTGATGTAACTGAAGGTTTATTTTGCCTCATATGCCCTCAAATTTTTTTAACAGTATGTTGGCTGAGAAGTTGAACATGACCCCCAAGGATGCTGAACGATGGATTGTGAATCTCATTCGGCAAGCCAAATTAGATGCAAAGATAGATTCCCAGCAAGGCCACGTAGTTATGGGTACACAAGCAGTATCGCCTTATCAGCAGTTGATAGAAAAGACAAAAACCCTAAGTTTCAGGACACAAATGCTTGCCATCAATGTTGAGAAGAAAGCTACTGCTAGGTACAACGAGGTAGGTGCAATTTATGATCCCGAGTCCTACAGGTTGTCTTCACTTTTGTTTGAAGAAAATAATTTTCAATACTTGGAATCAGTTTATGCATTAAATTTTGGTTGTAATGTATTTTTTAAGGATGAATAAAAGTTAGGCATTTAATGGTTGAGAATCATGAGTGTAAATAGTGCTTAGCAAGAGATGTATGACATTACTTAATTGATGGAATCCTCATCAATGTAAAAAGTATTCATTTTTTTTTAGTTATTTATTCTGCTTGAAGCAGCAATTCATAATTTTCATTAATTTGTGTCCTCTCCTACATGAAGTATGTTTAGTAAATTAATTTATAGATTTTCACTATACATGAGGGTTTTGCTGTAACTATTAGTTGACTAGTGCAGTTATTGCTCGACTAGTGCAGAGAATTGTTGCGAGATGAATTGACGTCTGTTCCTAGGATTAGGAGGAAATTGTTATGGCTTTGGCAGTGGCTATTGACTGGAAATGTGTGTATTATGGCTTAGTTGGTAGTATGGCTGTTGAATATTTTGTGTTCTGTAATTTTTTGAAAAGTATTTTGTCAATGATTTTTCAGTTTGTATTTTATTATATTCCATGCTTAATTTTTTACTTTTATTAATTACAGTAAATTTTTTCAAGAAGTGAAATTTAAAATGCATTTATATTAAATACCCAAGTATGTTGAAAGTGAATCAGTCTCAGACCAGAATTGATCTTTAGTTCTTTGGCATCTATATAAATGTATAGACAAGCTTAAATTTGTGTTTTGCACTCCTCATAATTTATCAGAGCATGTTAATCTTTATTGTTTTCCCCAAGTGGCATGTTTTAGTTCATTACATTATATTTTACTCTATTAATTTTAAGAATGGATAACCTCAAAGCTGAAGCTTGTCAGTCTAATCCTCTTATTACAGTTTAGCCTCTGTGAGGTTTATCCTTGTTCTATTAAAATATTACAAGGTTAGGAAAATTAAAATATCCTTTGTAATTCACTGGTTATATTTTTACTTCATGACGATAGAACAAACGTGGGTCATGAAGACAAGAGATATTTACACTAAAGTATGTGTAGAGAATATTAAGAAAAGTTTTTATTAGGTTGTCAGTAAGTAGTTTTAGACAGACTCAGTTTTAACAAGAATTAAAAAGCAAAATTTATTCCACCTAACCCAGTAAATTAATTTTTTTAATGGCACCCAGTAAATTAATTTTGTGAATGGCTTAGAAGATAGATAACTCCCGCTGATAGTGTTGGAGGATTTTGAGCAGGAATCTTCTGTTATCTGTGACACCAATGGTTTTAGTCCTGGTATATAGCCTACCAATGATACTATACCAACATGTAGGACTAAGCCAGAAAGATAACTCCCGCTGATAGTATTGGAGGATTTTGAGCAGGAATCTTCCGTTATTTGTGACACCAATGGTTTTTAGTCTTGGTATATAGCCTACCAATGATGCTACTACCAACATGTAGGACTAAGCCAGAGCTAGAGGACTCTTACCAATAGCAGATATGGAACAGTGTGATCAAGAAGTCTTCAGCCTAGGTAGGTTACATAAACCTGATCAAACATATGCATTGATTTGATTACTTATATGAAAGGGCATTTACTTGTCTTCCTTTATATTTTAAGTTATAAGACAGAACCAGTTATGACTTAACAGAAATCCCAACCCCATGTATTTATCTCACCTATTCATCAGGAGTAGAGCATTTCTAAAAATATCTAAGGAAAGGGTCTTAATATGTAACTGTATATTTTTGATGAACAATGCTTTGATCCCAGTTTTTACTGACTACACACAGAATATTCATGTGTGCTTAAGTATGTAGTCAACACGACTACATACTTAAGCACACATGAATATTCTCTGTGTAGTCAGTAAAAATTGGGATCACAGCCTTGCTCATAACAAATATGCAGTTGATATAAGTATGTGGTCAACACGACTACATACTTAAGCAAACATGAATGTTCTCTGTGTAGTCATATAATTTAAAATATAAAGGATGACAAGTAAATCCCCTTTCATATAAGTAATTAAACCAATGTATATATTTGATCAGGTTTGTGTAACCTACCTAGGCTGTAGGCTTCTCGATCACATCGTTCCATATCTGCTATTGGCAAGTCCTCTAGCTCTGGCTTAGTCCTACATGTTGGTAGTAGCATCATTGGTAGGCTATATACCAGGACTAAAACCCTTGGTGTCACAGATAACAGAAGATTCCTTTCTTCTTTTAATTGGTATAGATATTGTTACTGCCCCCCACAATTCAAGTTTAAAGTGTTATCCACTAACTGAAAACTGGTCTTGTCACATTACATATGTAAAATAAGTACAGTATTCTTGATTATCTAGCTTAAACTTAAATATATTCACATGATAATGACTACTAGTAATACAAATAAAGAAATTTTAATATTTCCAACAACAATGTTCCTTCACATGCAAATAAAGACATTCACATGATAATGACAATTAGCAATACAAATAAAGAAATTTAGAATTTCCAACAATAATGTTGCTTCCCATGTAAATAAAAATACAGTCCAAGCCACTCTTACAACTTTGCAAAATATTGTGGTTTCCTTTTTATGGGAACCACCGATAATTAAAATTATATTTTTCACTTGTATTTTACATACACTGTAATGACACCATAATGAGGCAAACTGAACAGTGCATTGTAAGTGTAAAATGGTTTTTAAGTTTCACCATCTGTTTTCTTGTGAGTGGATATTTTCGGTAATGCAATAGTACAAATTTATACTTCTCTGAAGCCTTACAGACACAGCAATTACACATTAAATACTTGGACTGTTCTTGAACCTGCAATATTTAGAATGTGAATTGTGTACAGTTTTTAAGTCTCGGGTTAGATAAGGTCATTCACACTACAGTAAAATATCATTAACATGAGAGCAAATTATCACATCACAAAGTTGAAAATAAATTAACAACTGGATATGGAAAACAAGCCTTTGGCAAATACAGAATAATCGTATGAAATACAGAACTACCAATAAGTCAAGTCATTGATTTGTTTTGTTATTGTTTCCAATATGGATGCAATGAGTTGTGTGTTTAACACATGTATTTCAGCCTGGATGCACCTTAATATTATGTGTAGCTAACCTTTATTTCTCAATTTCCTTTTATGTAATGATTAATTGAAAGTATCAAAAGATTCACACAGGAAACAAATAATGCTATATTTAGCAGTGTCAATAACCAGGCATTAAGTGCAATTACAATTACAATCAGTTCTCATTTCATATTGTAACAGTTCTTTTGATATATTGCATGAGAAAATTATCTTAGAAGCGTCAAATTATGAATCAAGGGGATAAATTTTAGGAAAATTAAGTGAATTATTCAGTATTTATAACTAACCATTGGTAACAGTTTAACTTCACAAAATGTTAATGAAAATAATCTTTTATTTTTCAGGGACCAAGCTGGGCTGTTCAGAGTTGAAAGTAAGAGACATCTTTTATCTAACAAATCTTATTAAATATTGGTGAAAAAAAGTATTTCCTTGTATTTGATTACTGCAATTTTAACAAATAAATTGAGTGACAAATCTTTTCTTTTGTTTATACCTGAGTGGAACAGGATAAAAAATGGACAGTGAACAAGAGTAGTTACTGGAAATTTATTTTTAATCCCACCTCTTGAAATAAGAAATAGGATTCAGCAACTCGGAGCCTGCTGAACACAAGAGTACCATTAATATGATCACACTGCAAGTTTCATGTAGCTGCTTGTTTATGCCTGTTTAGCAATGAGGCATTAACTACCTTTTAGATCCTGTGTGTGAAGGATGCTATTGCACTCCTAATGTGCTAGCCAAGCCATTACAATGGAAGTGCCAAATACCTCAAGTTAATGAAACTGTCATCATCCTCGAAATATTAATGCAGCAGGATATCTACCACATGCTTTTGGAAAGTAAGGTCCTTCTACTTTGATAATCTCAACAAGTACCCAAAATACTACAGGACAAGAATAGGTGACCTGTATGATTTGTGAGATACTGTGTAATCTGAATGCCTACAACTCTTAAAAAAATATAAATAAATAACAATCATGGTATCCAGCCACTTCTGTCCTTGGTTCAAATTAAGTTTCTGGACCTTATGACTTTATTAATCTGGAAATCAAATATCCACTGGTCACAGTTCCACTCACACTGCCAGTGATTCCTTCAGAAGTTGAATGTGCTGAAATTTAGACATGAAAGCTCTCAAGAAGCACCTCCAATGTCGGGACCTTCTCACTTATGATGTACAGGACCAGTACACCAAGAGACTAAGTACCAGTAAACCAGGCTAAGTCCATAGTATTCCTGATGTCATACAAGGGGTATACTTCATTCAAACCCCCTTTTCTTAACAGCTAATGTTCTTAACTTCCTGATGGAGTTCAAAGGCTCCATTCTGCAAAATGAGGGTAAGGTTTCTTTAATCCTAAACCTAAATGGGACTTTTACATCTAAAGAGCCTTCCTAAAGTTACATCTAAAGAGCCTTCCTAAAGTCCATTGAAAACTCTGCTAAGAGGCTTCTTCAAGTAAATAAATCACTATATATTTTTCAGTTAACTTTCTGAGCTCCATGTACAATCTATTGAAACTCAGTCCAGATACTGGACTTCTCTTTTTAATAAACATTAAACCTCCAACAAAAATGACATTACACTATTTTTTCTCAGTCAGCAATGTCTGACTTCCAGTGATAAGTACTATTAATCGCAAGGAAACATAGAGATTCATTATATCTCCCTGAATCATGGTTAATTCTAGTGGATTCCTTAGTTTTTACAAATATGACATTGTGGCAGGATCACAAGCTTAAAAAACAAGCAGGCAAATCGTTCCCACATAAACCTAATCAATCCAGCAACCAAATTCACCTTCAGTCACACTTTCGTCTTTACACTACTGAATACATGCAGGACACTTGACCTACCCACACAAAGAAAAAAAAAACACAAACATGTACTCGCCCAACTCCAGATACTCCGGACTATGCTGTGCTGTTTGTTGGTCGAGGTCGCTGAGACACTAACAACAACCAAGAAATACAACACAACTCAACAACACAGCAAATAACCAAGGAACACAACCACCAAAACTCAACAACAAACAAGGAAGACAACCACAACAAAAGACCACTGCACAAACAATCACTAACACAAAAAGGCAACACACACACCCACTAACCACACCAAGAAATAACAACAGCTCACCAATCAACCCTAAAATGCAACAACTCACAAATAACTCAACAGAAACTCACAAGCACAACAAATCTAACAGCACAGGCACAACAACTCCAAAGCAAATAACGACTTCCAATGCCTTCAATAGGCTGCTGCCAACACTACTGACTATCACCAGCTCTCACCAAAGACTGACTCAAGATTGACCAAAGACTGACTGAAACACAGAACCCTAACCATAACTCCAACAGCACCGGCAGACAACCCAGAACTCACCAACAGCCAATTCAATCGCTAACCATCCATCCACCAATTACACTCTCTCTCTCCTCAAGGACATTGTCAAATGGAACTCCCATAACTCCATATTTCTTCCCCCGTTACATTTGACAACGTCTCCTTACACTCACAACACCCACGGATATTCGGATGCAGGCCCCCTGGATCTTGTTTGAGGGCCCTCATACACACTTGGTTACACCATCATCCACTTCTCCCAGACCACTTCCAGTCAGACTCCCATTACCATCTCCCTCACTACCATCCTCCCAAATCCCGTTCACTATCTCGTCTACCCTTTCCAACTCTTTGTCCAAATATCTCTTGTAACTGCCACCAAATCACTTACCTCAGTTACACTCCTGCCAAACTCCCGAAGAGACTCATTCAAACTGCCAACCACATCCTTGCCACCTGATCCCCTTCCTGGTGAAACTTCACTAAACCCTGACAATTCAAACCCACACACGCTATATGTATCGTTCCTCCCCTCAAAATCATCCGTATTACACGCCTTATCCACCATTTTTACCCTAACACTAACCCCTCTATCATGCAGCTTACGTTTCTCCCTTTCATTCCCTTTCCTTACCTTCCGCTTCCTTCCATACTCAACCAAGACCCGCTGCCGATCTTCCAGACTCATTTGCTCACTGATACTCTGCTCACATTTATTAACTTTCAACCACTCCACTCATCACATTCTCCTGAACATACTGTCCGGACACTAAAGGACCCACCCAACTGAATCCCCTTAACACCTAGTTTCCCAAATTCCCAGCCTGACTCATCTTCTTACACCTACACAGAACCGCCACATGACCTTCCATTCCACATTCAACACATTTCGCACGCTGTTCTTTACACATCCTAGCATAATGCCCGTTCTTCCTGCAGTTGCCATAAACCATGTTCATACGCGTATCCTGACATCCACTAGCTATGTGCCCTACCTGTCCACACCTGTAACATTTAATATCCCTATCTTTATTACACTCGCTCACTAAATGCTACGTTTGCCCACACCTGAAACACGCTCCTAAAGCCCACCGACAGTCATTCTTCTTGTGTCCTGGCTTACCACACCTGTAACGCTGCTGCTCTCGCTCACAACTAACTGACCCTACTATTCGAACACTCGCACTTCTATCTCTTTTAGGGCTAACTACACTCACGTTACTTGCCCTAACGCTCCTATCAATCACTCGCTCTGCCATTCGCCTCGGCCCTTCTAAAACTGCCTCCCTATAGCTCTTAAACTCTGGCGCAACCTCAGCTACTTCAGTCCTAACACTAACACTTCTACTCTCTTTCATACACCTATCTAACTCGTAATCCTCTACTATTTCTAAAATGTCGTTCCATGTCAACCTTTCATTTGTCCATCGCATTTTCTCCTTACGTTTCAGACTTATAAACTCGTATACGCTCTCTGGTACAGTCGCCAACAACTTTCGCACTAACTCTTAGACTCATTTATCCCTTCGCCCCCAAACTTTTTCCTGGCTAATGTTTCTAAACTACACACACACATCGACAACAACTCACCAACATTCATTCTTGCCTCTTCAAAATCTTGCTTTCTCCTATATCTAACACTACTCTTTATCCTCTTTGCCTGTTCTACAATCCTGGCTTTAACACTCATATGGTACATTCCCTACACTCATCATTACCCCGTACATACTCAACAAAAATCCCATCAAAAAGCTACCTAATGTTCTTGCCCAGACTCTCTTGTTATCCCCATACTTAGCCTCACAATACTTCTCATATTCCTTAAAAAAAAGTCCCCATGTCCCTACTACCATATTCCTCGAATTGTGCACATCGGGGTACCTCTCTCATATACACAGCCTCTCGTACTTCCTGCTCATTCTCACTCTCACTTTCGCTACCTCCATTCTAACCCTTCTTTCTCTCTTCTGAATACAGCGAATCCACTTCCATACTCATGTCCATACTCTTGACTACGCTCTTCTTACCCTTCTTCTTTCTACCCACCTGTTTCCACTCACCGCTATCTAAATCACTCTCAGCCCTTTCCCCAATGTATTCAGTCCTAGTCTCACCCTGTCCATCACCCTTACTAACCTTCTTTCCCTTAGTCTTCTTCTTTTCCTCAGCCCCCTTCTTATTCTTGTCCTCAGGTTTTTCCTTATCCTGTGTCTTCCCCTTCTTTCCCTTACTTATCACAACCAAATCGCCTCTGTCACTCGTACTCTCATCCTCTCGCTCTTCCACTTTCTTTACCACTCCTGGCCCGTCACAAGACCCAGTAGGCCTACCTCCTACTGCTCCCTCTCCCACGAATCCCTTCATCATTTCATGCATCATCTCTTGCACTGCATTCATCATTACCCCAAATTTTTTGTCCATTTTCTCAACCATTCTCTCTTCCGCTCCTTTCACCTCTTCTTTCATTTCCACTTTCGCACTCCTTAGCATTCCTCTTATTTCCTCTAACTTGCTCTTCAGCTCCTTACACTCGACCCTTAACCTCTCATTCTCCACTTCCAATCATTCCTTAGTTTCCCTCTCCATCTCCTTCAACCGTTCCATCCTCACTTTCTCCACCAATCACACAACTCACTACCCCAATCGCCCTGCAGCTGCCACACCAACAGTCCCTGTTCGGGTGCCAAAATATAATGTGGCGGGATCACAAGCTTAACAAACAAGCAGGCAAATCGCCCCCTCCCCTCCCCCCCACAACATAAACCTAATCAATCCAGCTACCAAACTCACCTTCAGTCACACTTTCCTCTTTACACTACTGAATACACGCAGGAGAATTGACCTACCCACACAAAGAAAAAAAAACAAACAAACACATGTACTCACCCAACTCCAGATACTCCGGGCTATGCTGTGCTGTCTGTTGGTCGAGGTTACTGAGACTAACAACAACAAAGGCAACAACCAAGAAATACAACCACAACTCAACAACACAGCAAATAACCAAGGAACACAACCACCAAAACTCAACAACATAACAAGAAACACAACCACAACAAAAGACCACTGCACAAACAATCACTAACACAACAACAACACAAAAAGGCAACAAACACACCCACTAACAACACCAAGAAATCACAACAGATAACCAATCAACCCTAAACTGCAACAACTCACAAATAACTCAACAGAAACTCACAAGCACAACAAATCTAACAGCACAGGCACAACAATTCCAAAGCAAATAACATAACTCCTCCATACCATCTTCCCTATGGTCACAGCCATCAAGGGGAACTTGGAAACATAGAAACTAGCCATGCTTTACATCTCTCTGCTTCTCTTTTGAGATACACAAGAATCCAATCAAGGTAATGTATCTCTTTCTGAACCTAAGAAGCCAACGGTTATGTATGACATCATTGTTCTAGAAAAGATAACGTAAAAATTGAGGCATTACCTTGGTGATCTCTAGAAGTAATAGTCTGGTCACCTAGGTGGCCAAGACAGCCACGCTACAGCTGAAATCAACATTTCCTTCATTTTACTTATGGATCGCACCTATTTATTGCTAATTAGCCTCGTCAAGGCAAAAGATTACAAGACTGAGTAACTTTCAGTTCTGTCTCCAGCAACTGCCAATCCATGAAAGCATTGCTGACCGGTCCTCCCGTAGGAAATATTAAGGCTTACCTACAATATACAAGACAGATTTTCGTTTATTTGGCGCATTATGTAAAACACTAAATTTCCTATTTAGGTAAATGCTCAGTTATACAATGAGATGGTTTAACCACACATTACTGACTTCCTTTCCCAACTGAATTTGTCCGCCTTGTTTTTACGGTTAGATTATAGGCTTAGGTAAAATAAAAGGTTCGTATTTGGAAAATATAAAACTGAATTTGAAATAAGAATTTAAATTAATGTGAAAGGTTAAGCACTAGCTGGCAAATGACAAGGTCATAAATTTGCAACTCTCTCTCTCTCTCTCTCTCTCTCTCTCTCTCTCTCTCTCTCTCTCTCTCTCTCTCTCTCTCTCTCTCTTAAATCCGTTTACAGTCAAAACCACAGTACCTTACCTATCTCAAGTACATGTCAGTTTAGACGTAAGTCTACGGCACATCTCAGTCTGACTATCCAAAGAAGCATCTTCATTTTGCATCACCATGGGAAATTCATCATGCTTCCCTGAAAAAAAAATCATTAATCATTTAGTTTGTACTTCAGTGACATACAGTGAGATTATTTAAAATGCTGGACTCTATTTGCATAAAACTGTACAGAAATTTATTTATTCTGCCGATTCTCTATCCAGGAATTCATCAAAATCATCAAAAGTTATCTATGACACATTCCTACAATGTGTACAATGTGTTATGTGTTCTAAGGGGCAATATAAAATAACATAAATCAAATAAATAAAAAAAAAAAAGTTTTCAGGAGCCTAGGTTCTTCAAATAAGACAAAATTTCTCCCTAAAATACTCTGAAAGAATCCCTGAAAACTGTTTGTATGAGAGAGAGTGAGAGAAGCCATGATTTCAGTCGCCGATCATAATGTGGATAGAAAGCTGCAAGGAGAAATTGTATCAAAACGTGACGTCTAGATGTGCATTAACACATCCGGTTCGTTTTGGCATATTTTTCTGTTCTCTGCCAGGGAAAATATTAAGTGAAAATCGAATATCCGAAATGAGGATATTTTATCTTTTTTAAAATACGTGATCATTGCATTAACGTGGCTGACAATTCTTTGCAGCGTACAAATAATTTACGAGTCCAAATAATTTATGAAATTCACATTGACCAAGATAATTTATTTCGTTATTTGCATACACAGAATTTAATGGAATTTACATTAGCGGAATATAAGAATCTTTCACCTACTGAGAACTGTTTTGGGATACTTAAAACACCAGATAATAAAGAAATCAGGATTGTAACCTACTGGTCCATTCTCCAGCTTTCCCCCCACACACTTGGCCGAAGGAAGATACAATCTATATAACAAACTCCCAAGCGGTCTCTTTTATTATAAAAAAAAAAAGTTAGTGCATTATGCATGCAAAATCCAACAAGATTTTTACTTACTCTTTTTTTTTTTTTTTTAATACAGGCTGGCTCGTTTACGCGACCGCAAAAGTACGATAATGGTGTGTGTGCGTGTGTGTGTGTGTCCATCCAGCGGGAAGCGGTAGCGACTATAGTTTTCCAACCCGAGGCGTCGTCTTCCAGCTGGACCAGCTCATTCGACATTTGACGACGAATGGAAAAAGGTGTCGACTAAACCTTTCGCACCGGTGATAAGTTTTTTGTATATATACACATCGTTTTTTACTCCAATTTGACGTTTGCGTTTCAACAGACTGTTCCTGACAGACCACAAGAAAGTGAATTGCATTATACGAATACATTAAGCGTTTTGAGTTTTAATATTAACACGTTATTCAAACAGTTTGCACGCAAATATTTTTGAGTTAACCTAAACGTCGTGACTTGAGTGACATCACTACGAACAAGTGGATGCAAACTGCTGTAAAGTCATTCGAGTGAAAAACAACATGACATGGTGACCTTAATAAAGCAAGACTCCATAAATAAAATACGGTATATATACTGAAAACACTATACGAATAATAGTCTCAAACGAGAACATCAAAACAGTGACAACAACGGATTGAAAACCGACATCAACGGAAATTAGTAATTCCTTGATAAATTATTTACAATACATAAAAGAGAGACATCATAACGGAAACAGATGAAGACTTAAAAAAAAAAAGGATGAAATAGGAGCATCGACCTTTCCACAGTGTTAAGGAGACGTGAACATCTGATTATGTGAGAGACTGACAGGTAAGAGGGAGACGACTAGGAATACTTCTTAAAAAAAACATGAAGATTAGTTAATGTGAATGCCCTGGAAGGTGCTTTTGTTGATTTTACTTCGTTGATTTTATTTTGAATAATTTTTTATAATGTTAATACTTTTTGTTTTGTGAAGTATGAATTCTATTCTGCTTTCCAAGTCAATGGCTCTTTGGTGCATTCGTTCACTTTATTATTGTTATTTTTTTTTATTAATGACATGAATTTAACTGGGACCTGAATGTACGTGTTATTCTACATACGTACTTTTATTTATTTACATACTTTTTACATACGTACGAACATCATGATAACACAGGTTTGAAGACGGCAGTTACGACAGATTAGCACACACACACACACAGATATATATATATATATATATATATATATATATATATATATATATATATATATATATATATTAAACCCTCCATTTCTTCTCTCGATAGTCGATATGTAGAGTTGTAAAGGCCATTATATTTTCATTTTTATAATAATGCAACTCTGAACTACTACTGCTGTCTTCAAACCTGGGGCATCATGTTCGCACGTATGCAAAAAAAATATGTAAATAAATCACTAATATATATATATATATATATATATATATATATATATATATATATATATATATATATATCTGTCGTAACTGTTGTCTTCTAACCTTTGTCATGTTCGTACATGTGTAAAACAAAATATGTAAATAAATAAAAATATGTATGTAGAATAACCCGTACATTAAGATCCAGTTAAAATTCATGTCATTATGAAAAAAATTATACTTTTCATTGAGGACTCAGGGATCAAATACCATATATATATATATATATATATATATATATATATATATATATATGTTATATATATATATATATATATATATATATATATATATATATATATATATATATATATATATATATATATATATATATATATGTATTATATATATATATATAATATATATATATATATATATATATATATATATATAAAATATATATATATATATATATATAATATATTATATATATATATATATATATATATATATATATATATATATATATATATATATATATATATAGTATTCGATCCCCTGAGTCCTCAATGAAAAGTAGGTTAAAGACATAACACGTTATACTCTCTCTCCTCTCTCTCTCTCTCCTCGCAGTCAGGACGTTAATTACAGCCGTTTGGCGTGATATATACGCGCCCGAGCTAACGGAACAAAGTACTACGTATATATACGAAGGAGGACGGAAGAGGAAAGGCAGAAGTCATCGAGTGACGACTTCTTTTTCTTCTCCTCCTTCCTTCGTGTTCCTGCTCCTCCTCTTCTTCTTAAAACGTCATGGCGATTGGGCCACGAAAACACCACCTATACGAATTATCGACCCGTATCTCTCTCTCTCTTAATATCATTTCTAATCTTCGTGATGAACGAACTTCTGGGTTTCGTGAACTGACACACTTCCCCAGTGACTGTTTCACGGTGCCGGAGTTTCATAGGATTTTTGTTTTTAAACTGACATTTTTTTTTATATATATATTTATATATAAATGTTGGATTGGAATGAAAGATAGGATTAATCCTAAGGCCAAACGCCGGGACATATATGATTTTACGCTAGTAAGCGATCCCAAATTACAGAATACTTCACAACTCACATTTTACTTCTATAATTTTCCTTATAAACAAAGCTAATCACTGTCTCTGTCCTCACTCTATTCAAATCAAAGTAAACTAAGCTCTTTAGGTGCTGCCTATATATGATGATAGAATGATCTTTTACTAATTAAGTCCTCAAATGTTTTTTTTTTATTAATTAGTTCCCCAATATTTTTTTGTTAAACGGTTCTTCAAAATATTTTGTATTGTATTAATTCGTTCCTCCAAAAAATGTGCAGCAATCATTTGCACACGACACTCGGCTTGCAATCAACACCTAACCTGACCTGACGTAACCTTATCATAACCTTAACCTAATGTAACACTGAGGGTTACGCTACCTTCTAATAATACAAAAGCTATACTTTATTTTCTTCAGCATGCGTATGTGCACCTGATTCTTAAAGTAACAGATGTTACTTAATAACCCTTTCCCCCCGAAAGACACCCCCCCCCTAAAAATAGCTGTCTCGGTCATGCTATTTTTGGTTAAAAGAAAAAAAAAACTTTAAATCAATTGCGGGATCGACCGAGCCGTTAGAGTTACCGGCCACCAGAACATATGATTTGGAGCTTGGAGCCACTTTTATGAGAACGACCGAGAAACTGTAAAATCTGTCTAAATCCAATCTTATTTATAAGAAAAACCTTAACTGGAAATTTGCCACAGACCTTCATGATCTGGAGCAAGCAAAAATGGGTCGCGATGAAGCACGAAAAAACCCATGGGCTAAATACACACACACATATACCCTGGTGTCCATAAAGTCCCAGTACCATTACTATAAATAAATACTTGTAATGGCACTGGGACTTTATGGACACCCTGTATATTGCAAGTTTTCACACATATACAGGGTGTCCATAAAATCCCAGTACCATTACAATAAATAAATACTTGTAATGGCACTGGGACTTTATGGACACCCTGTATATTGCGAGTTTTCACACATATACAGGATGTCCATAAAATCCCAGTACCAATAAAATTAATAAATACTTGTAATGGCACTGGGACTTTATGGACACCCTGTATATTGCAAGTTTTCACACATATACTGGGTGTCCATAAAGTCCCAGTACCAATAAAATAAATAAATACATGTAATGGTACTGGGACTTTATGGACACCCTGTATATTGCAAGTTTTCACACAAATACAGGGTGTCTATAAAGTCCCAGTACCATTACAATAAATAAATACTTGTAATGGTACTGGGACTTTATGGACACCCTATATATTGCAAGTTTTAAGACAATCTTCATCATTTAACTCAAACCTTTACTTCTATTCAAGCAAGAGACAAACACGAGAGTATATACTCTCTCACGCACTTGAAACTTCCTGTGGGTTATCTTGATACGACATAATTGTCGCGGAAGTAAATGCTGAACTGGATGTTTCTCGTATACATGACCCGAGATAATTTGGCTGAAGTATCTCCAAACGACTTCCTGAGCTAATTAGTCTAGTTTTCCTTCTAAATTGACAACCCACTCGTGCTTTTAATGGCAACATCTTTCATGCACAGGTTTTGCATGCACATGCAATATAGAGATATTCTGCATGGCTGCGAACGGTTATAATTATTTAAAAATAATAAGGGAAAGTTTGCTCTAGAGAAAATAAGAAAAAAATATTAATGATTTGTCTTCTGGGATATGCGCAGGGCGTCGTTCTTGTGATTAAAAGGTAAGGTAATGAATCATTGTCTTCAAGCGATAATAATTGACTGCCGTTATCATGATTCATCAAATGTGTTCAATAGCCTTTGAAACTGTCAAATCAAAGTTTCTAATTTCTTTTATGGTGAATGATATGCAACTCAAACCGAGACAATGAAAGAAAAACATTTTTAAAGAAATCTATAAAAAATGACATGTTTTGCTTCTCATCTTGAACGTTTCCCGCTAAATAATTTACGCGCGCGAAGAAAAGTTATTAGATTTTCTTCGCACTCGGAGCGACAGGTCTTCAAAACAGCTGCAAGTTGCGACAATTCCACCAATCACGGGAACGGAGGAATGGGGCCAAACGGAGACGACCAGAGTCTGAGTACGACTTTAAAAAGAAAGAAAAAAAAATATTAAGTTCAGCATAGATAATCTCGTCTCTTCTAACGCCAGTATGCAGAAGAATCAGTACCGGATTGCGTCCGTTGGGTTACTCCCAGCCAATGTTCTCTGTGTTCAACTGTGTTCTCCGATATCTAGTGAGAGAGAGAGAGAGAGAGAGAGAGAGAGAGAGAGAGAGAGAGAGAGAGAGAGAGAACGTCGCATGCTTTCTCGTCATTTTCAATACCAGTCGTCGCACTGACGTGATGATTTCGTTGCCATCTTTCTAACACGTTCTCAGCTTTATTTTCGTTCAGAAGCGGAAGTGATCGTCTTTCGTCCTCTGCCAACAGTTCGCCATGTGAAAAGCCTGCTGCCATGACTATACAGGAATCAACACTAAAAACCTAGCAGCTGCTACCAGACATGACAGCTCAACCAAGAGCAACTACGATACTATCGGGGTAACTATTATCAGGAGATCCTGATTAAAACGCCGCAGTTACCATAGAAAATTCTTGATGAAAACGCCGCAGTTACTATAACGAATTCTTGATGAAAACGCCGCAGTTACTATAACGAATTCTTGATGAAAACGCCGCAGTTACTGTAACGAATTCTTGAATAAAACACCGCAGTTACTATGGACGGATTCTTGAATAAAACACCGTAATTACTATTATAAATTCTTGATTAAAACACCGCAACTACTAACAGCAATTCATGCTTAAGGAGCGACTTAGTACTATTAAAAAAACAATGCTCCAAAAGGGGACAACACTTGCAATAAATTCACGATTAAAAAGAGACAGCCTCTACCGGATATCAACGCTTGAAAATGTGAAACTGAAATAGCAAGTTCACAATTATTATTATTATTATTATTATTATTATTATTATTATATTATTATCATTTATACACACGCTTACATCTGGACGACAACAAAACTCAAGGGCAACAGCACCGACTATCACCGAACGGGCTTCAAACCATCAGCCACTTCTTATGCAAAGTCGCCGTAATCAAGAAGTCGACTTAATAACGGTTACGCGGTGGGCCGAAAGATAATTAAAGCAACAATAATACTTGGTTGTAATGACACAAGCAGCAACAATGCCTTCAGGCTGGGCCACCATCATTATTTTGGGGTAACTGGACACAAAAAGCACAGCAGCGTCGTGTTCTACACCTGTCTCTCAATTATGTTTTTAGTTCTTCGTTCTGCCGTGTGGTGGCAGCTACGTCTAGTGGATTAATTTCATCGCCATCGTCAACAACAACAAAACAGGGGAAATAATAATGGCAATAAACAACCGAATAATTGCGGTAATAACCAGAATTGACGTCTTAACAACAACATAAATAGTATAAGAATAATACCGGTATCATACCGAAACAAATCAAGATATGGCGAGAAAATCACCATCTTCATCAAGACTCCAGAAGCTGGAAGCAATTCGCATCAGTTTCCAGCAAGATGGGCACATAATTTTCCACTCTACTTAGCATCACAATCCGCGCACACAATCATACTTAAGACCCTGAAGAGTGGAAGATTACTTAACGCACTTTCTTTTCACATCCAACGACTGTCTTGACATTTTCCATGAGCGTTATCTCTATAACAGTCCCTTTGAAAATTGGCGTGTTCATCTATTCCTTCGTGGCTGGAATCCACCCTGCCTTATTTCTTGCGTAAGTCCGCGTCAGTGTTGTTATAAACAATCAGAAACACGCACATACACACGCACAACAAACAAACAAACAAACACACACACACACAACACACACACACACCACACACACATATATATATATATATGTGTGTGTGTGTGTGTGTATAATATATATATATATATATATATATTATATATATATATACATATATATATATATATATATATATATATATATATATATTATATATATATATATATATATATATATATATATATATATATATATATATAGACTTCAGGGGGTCCATGATACACATGTTGTTAAAAGGCCAAGTTTATTAAAAAAAAGAAAGGAAAAAAAAAGGTTCGCACTAAAGACTCAGTGCATCATCAGTCTGTGAAAAGTAAAAGACACAATAAAATACATTATTAGCATAAAAGGAATACACAATGCAATTTAAATTTACAAGTTAAAACAATAAAAAGTAAAAGCATAAAAAGCACATAAAACAGAAAACAAAAAGAGACTACCAAAACACCAACAGTCCATAAGCAGGAGAGAAGAAGGAATGACATACACTGGCGTCCAAGGCCAGACGACAACTATGCCAGATACAAAGTTGCTGGGGAAGTATTACTATTGAGAGAGGGAACCAGTCTTTTAATATATAATGATTCTAAAGTCGTTAATTGGTCTGGGTCCCTTACATAAACAATTATTGAGAAGTGTTGTTTCAAGACTTCGGTTTTACATAATGAGGCATGATCTCTAATATTAGAAAATTCTGGCTGCTTGATTCTTTGGCCAGTGCGAAAGCTAAAACCCAAATGGCTGCAATATCTGACCTGTAGTAACCTCTGCGTCGATCCAACGTAAGAGCCCGGATATCCAGGCCATGTGAATTTATAAACCACATTGGATCGCATGAAGGACTGCAGGCGATCTTTGAAATTAAAAAATGATCCTATTGTACATGGGTTGTTAGAAATAAATTTGACGTTAAGACAGGGGATTTCCTGTTCAATTATTCGTGTGAGATTTAAGGAAAATTTAGTCAGACAAATACGGGATTGAGGCATAGAATAACTTTTTGGGAACATCAAAGTTGACAGCTGGAGGTTGTAAAAATTGTGTTAATAACTTATTGGTCACTTTATAAACTATATCTTGTGGATAGGAGTTTATCTTGAAAAAGTTGAAAAAAAATATATATTATTTCTTTGTGAAATATTTGCCAAGTTGAAGAATATTTTAGAGCTCTATGGACCAAGATGTAGATGACATTAAGTTTGAAAGAATATTGACAAGAGTAGTAGTTATTGGCTAAGCCCGTATATGTCCGCTTTCTATAAACAGAAGTAGTGAACTCGGAATTATGTCTCGTTACATTCTTCTTCTTCCTAGCTTAAACCCATTCTTATATGGGGTCGCCATTGCAAATGAGTCGTCTCCATCGATTTCTGTCCTGTGCCTCGTTCTCATTTATACCTTTCAATACCATATCTTCCCCTACAATACCATATATTCCCTTCTCCTGTCTTCCAACATGACGTTCCTCCCTTCGAAACAGGTGTCCATACCATCAAAGCCTTCCTTCCTGTACTTTCTTCGATATTTCAACTACCTTTGTCGATCCTCTTATAAACTCATTTCTAATCCTATCTTCCCTTGTTACTCCCGACATCCATCTCAACATTCTAATTTCTGCTACATCCATCTTCTTCTCCTCTGTTTTCCTCATACTTGCTGTTTCTGTTCCATATAACATTGCTGGTCTGACCACCGTTCTATGGAACTTTCCTTTCAATTTCAGAGGGACCTTCTTATCACAGAGGACCCCTGATGCAGACCTCCAGTTATTCCATCCTGCCTGAATTCGGTGTCTCACCTCTTGGTCCATGCTTCCACTATCCTCTAATACGGACCCTAAGTACTTGAACTTCTGTACTTTCTTTATTTCTTCCCCACCCAATCTTATGCTACTTCCACCGTCCTCAGTAATACTGGAACACATATATTCGGTTTTTGATCTGCTTATTCTCATTCCTCTCTCCTCAAGTGCTGCTCTCCACCTCTCCATCTTCCCCTCCAACTCCTCCCTCTCCTCTGAACACAACACAATGTCATCTGCGTATAATATGCACCATGGCACTGCTTCTCTAACATCCCTGGTCATTACATCCATCACGATGTTGAAGATGAATGGGCTAAGAGCTGACCCCTGGTGTAATCCAACTCCTATCTCAAATCCATCCGTCTCTCCAACACTGCTCCTCACTCTAGTATACACATTCCTGTATATCTGAATAATTTTGACATACTTTTCTGGCACCATCTTTTCCCGCAAACATCTCCATATTTCTTGCCTTGGCACTCTGTCATAGGCCTTTTCAAGGTCTATGAATACCAGATGCAGGTCTCGTTGTTTTTCTCTGAAATTCTCCATCAGCTGCCTTATACAAAATATTCCATCCGTTGTGCCGCTTCCCTTCATAAATCCTAACTGTTCCTTCCCTATTCTCACTTCCTCTCTCAGCCTGTTATCTATTATTCTTTCCAAAATCTTCAACGTGTGAGACATTAGTTTTATACCTCTATAATTACTGCATTCCTGGACATCACCTTTACCTTTAAATATAGGTATCAATGTGCTTTCCCGCCTTCTTCTGGTATCTTTTCCTGTTCGAATATTTTTACCATCAGATCATACAAGATGTCTACCCCTTCCTCTCCTAAGGCATGCAAACTTCGACTGGGATTAAGTCAGGTCCTGTTGCCTTCCCATTCCTCATTCTTTTTAAGGCTCGTATCACTTCATCCCTAGATATCCCCATTACCATTCCCATGTTTACTTGTCCATCCTCTCTTACAAGTCTTTCATTTTCTTCATTTAGCAATTGTTCGAAATACTCTTTCCATCTTTTCAGGATGTCTTCTTCCTTTTTTTATGACCGTACCATTCCTATCTTTCATTTGCTTAATATGGGTGATGTCCTTTGTTCTTTTATTTCTTACTTTTGACAGTTTGAGCATCTTACTCAACCCTTCCTTGGTTTCCAGTTCATTATAAACCTCTTCATGTGCCCTTGCCTTAGCTTGAGCTACCACCCTTTTTACTTCTTTGTTTCTTTCTCTTAATCTTTCTCTGTCCTCCTCCAGCTTTGACTCTTCAAATCTCTTTTTTGCCTCCCTTTTACCCTTCATCACTTCCCCCACCTCTTCTCCCCAACACCAGCTCTCCTTTTCCTCCCATACTATTCCAGTTGTTTCCCCTAGTATCTCCTTTCCATGTCTTCTAATCACTGATGCATTATGCCTCCACCATTCTCCCACATCTTCAATTCCCAGATCAACCTCTCCTAACACTCTTCTCCTGAACTCTCTCTTCTTATCATTGTCCCTCCCTAACAATTTATACCACTTGATTTTCTTTACCCCATTGGTTTTCGTTTTCTTTTCTCTTTTCATCTTTAAATCCATACAAAGGAGCCTATGTTGGGGGGCCACGTGCTCACCTGGGATAACTTTACAATTCCTAACTTCCACCAGCCTTGATCTATTGTAAAGGAGGTAATCTATCTGTGTGCATCTACCGCCACTCCTGTATGTTATCAAGTGATCCCTCTTCTTTTTGAAGAATGTGTTCACTATTGCCATATCAAGGACACGGCAGTCTACTATACTCTCTCCTTCTGGGTTTCTCTCCCCAATCCCGTGTCCTCCATGCACACGTTGAATTACATCCTTTTCATTTCTGACATGGCCATTAAAGTCTGCCCCCACTACAGTCCTCTCCTGCTCTTCCAGTTCTTGCGTTACCTCACTCATTTCGTTCCAAAAACGGCTCTTTTCTACCTTTGTGCAGCCCACTTGTGGAGCATAAACGCTAATGATGTTCATTGTTTCCCCTCCATAACATATCTTCACTCTCATAATGCGGTCATTCTTTCTACTCACTTCCGTCACTTCATTCTTCATTTCCATCGACAACACTATACCAACGCCATTCCTACCCTGCTCATTTGCTCCACTATAGATTAACCTGTAGCCATCCCCCAGTTCTTTGGCTTTATTACCCTTCCATCGATTTTCCTGCACACACAAAATATCCACTCGCTTTATCCTCATCAACTCCGCCAACTCTCTTCCTCTTCCTGTCATAGACCCAATATTGAGCTGGCCTATTCTGATCACATTTAGAGCTCCCTTCTTTATCTGCACCCGCTCATGATGCAGTAGCCCTTGCCTTGTCACAGAGTTAGGGCGATGTGTCTGTGCGCCGTTTACGGAGTACGCCCTAGCACTATTCTCATCAATATCACGACTCATTTCATTGGTTCTGGCATGGGTTTTTTACAGTCGGATGCCCTTCCTGACACCAACCCTCCCTATTTATCCGGGCTTGGGACCGGGACCCATTGAGGCTGGCTTGCCCCCACAGGTGGCTAGATTTATGTCTCGTTACATTAATATCTAAAAATGGAAGATTACCTCCACTCTCTACCTCTATGGTAAATTGAATGTTTGGATGGAGTTGATTACTATATTCTAAAAATAAAGAACATTGCCAAGAGTGCTGGAACAAATCAAAAGTGTCATCAACATATCTGCAATTAAAAATTTCGTTTCAAGGTCAGCCATAAAAAAGTTAGCAAAAATGGGGCCCAGAGGCGACCCCATAGCAACTCCATCGACCTGCGAATAAAGTTGCTTATTAAAAATGAACATTGAATCTTGCACTGCAAGTTCAAGTAGTTGTTTAAAGATGGATCTGTTAAAACCATGAAAAACTGTATCTTCGCTAATAAAAGCCTTATCTAGAATAATATTGATTGTTTCATTAAGTGGGACATTTGTGAAAAGAGACTACATGATCGAAGCTAGACCCACTTCATATTCGCTTCCATTCAGTAGGAATATAGGAGCAGGTAACCCATTCACAAACCCGGACGCTGAGTTATTCACGTACTTGTGCAAGCAGCCTTGACTGCTCACATATATAATGTGTTCATCCATCATACTGGTGAAGTACTGCACATAATTTCACTCATCTAGGTCTTATATGAAGGGTGCATGACACGCTTTTACCTTCAATAAACTTAATATCCTTCCCCTTCTGATTCGTCACACCAATGGAAATGTAATCTACCACATTTGTATTTAAAGGTTTATAAACTGCGTTATGCGAACCTCTACCCTGTCCACATTCCAACGTAAAACAGTCCAGGATATTTACCATTTTATCACCCAGCGATGAAGGTTGAATAATGTTGGAATATAAGTAATCGATACTGTGATCATTGAGGTAGGGAGTTTTGGAGCTATGATTTCTCAACACCCCCACACCATAAATCATGTATTGCACTCCTATGTTAAACCCCAATAAACGTGCAGCCATAACACTAAACTTTACAACAACTGAAACAACCTCAGCATTCACGTATGTGAGGCTCATCCTCTTCAAATCATCATCCCATGAAAATAGCCCATCCCTACGCATAACACCCCAAAATGTATGCACCGTAAAATGTTTCCAGTTGTTCTGTATGTCTGTATTGAGTGCTCTAGTCAATCTACTCATATCCCCCGCTAATAAGCCAACAGCGGGAACATACGTGAAAGGATATGAGTGAGTTGTCGAACTCTGATTAAAGGTGACTTTAAACTGAAGTGTGAAATCTTCATCATCTGGTGTGACGGCGTGGTATTCATTTGGGAGTGTAACGCCTATGACACCTAATTCACATTCTACATCTTTTGATAGAGCTAAGGGAGTGGCCAACTTGTTTATAAATTTACACGGTCGGTTACCGGGAAATAAATCTAGGCACACCCTGCTATTCACATATACGATGTGATCGCTACACATGCTGAAAACACAATGCTGGTAATACACATTATTGAGGTCATAAATATACCACACAGCTTAGAAGGGATGAATAAAAGTATGAAAAAATTAATTGTATTTATTATACAAAATAATGGAACATACATACATACACATGTACATATACAGGTTGGCATACATTTTTTTTTCACAAGACGGTCACACAGCTACGCTTAGTTCAACCCCAAGGCTTAATTTTTCTGTGTCCATCACTTCTAAATGTCTCAATTTGGAAAATGAATTCTTTAGCCGCACATCTCCCGCACACTTCTCTTCCATGAAGGATAAAACGATTCCTTGACAGCTATACATGTGACCTTTCTGTGGTGTTTCATCTTCTCGCCAAAGGAGATAATCACAGGTAGGTATTGGTTTAACTAAACACAGTTCATGCGACCGCTTTGTCCTACCCCTGAGGGGGAATAGGACATATTTCACATCTTCAGACGATACTTTTCTTAATTGAATTTTTTAACTCTTCAATGCTGAATAGAAGTGATTGTATCTCATTTCTCTCGTATCGTTCCGCAACCTTTCCACATGGTCTTCATCCTTAAAATACATTATACTCGATTTGGCGAATTCATTGTCTTCCACAGGCGCACCAATTCCATATTGGGTTAACAACGTGAAGATGATGGGAAGGTCGGGTTCTTCAGCATCGAACGTATTCTCTCCCTCGGGTGCTGTCAGAATGGCGGTACCTTCTCTCCCACAGTGATGGAGTGAAGCGTAACTAGTCCTGGCTCTGTTGTAACGGTGACCCGCGATGTCAGCGTAGGGGTAAACCCTCACAATGTCTTCAACTAATCTATAATTTCGACATGTTACACAGTTAGTGGCTACAACAGGCAACACTCCTTCTTGAACTTGGTCTCGGATAAACTCCCCAAAACCAGCTAGCATGGTTTAAAAGCCATCTCAAACAGTGAAGGGGAGTATGCACATCAACACTCAGTGAGCCTAAATACACTAATGTGCTCTTAAACTTGTTGAAAAGCGTTTTTTATACATTCTCGAGAACTGACTTTTAATGTCCGCTTTAGTCTTCATCGCATGCACCTCCTTGGGGGTCTGCCCATTCCCTAAACTCTTGTGCGGTGAGTTGTTATAGCTTTTGACTATGTCCTGCAGAACGTTGATATATTTTAATGTGTTCTTGTGTGTAAGGTATCTGTATATTCGGTTTTTAATGGTTCTTATTACCCTTTCAGCTATAGAGGTTTTAATTTTCCGCGAGTAAACACTATATAACAAGACGTTCCTACTTTTTAGATATTTCCTCATGTTTGTTATAATATTCCCTACCTTCGTCGCTGTTCAGACGGGACAGTCCTGAAAAATTGCTAGATTCTAGAAGCACTTTCAGAGCATTGTGCACTGTGACACCGTCTTTTTTGTTCAGAGGGAGGACCGTAAATACCTTGAAAATTGGTCGATGAAGAATAGCTTATATTCTAACCTTCACTGTGTGGAGCGAGTTTTGACATGTCGGCCAGATCTGTGCTGGCCACAGCTCCAGGTTTGGAAGATATGATTTTCCTCCTAAGGAAATGCTTGCGTGTGGTTTTATGTAGGGTGTATGATGGCTGACCCCGTAAAAAACCTGTGACGTCCGCTTCAGTTATGTTTCTGTCCTCATTCTCTGCTGCTTTGAGTAGCACATTCACACCACCAAAACTGCTAGGTTGTGTTACATTCTCATATAAATTTCTGAGCAGTTGGAACTGTTCTTCAGTCATATTTGTATGCAATTTGGTATTCGGTCTCTCCGAGGATATTCGTTCTGAGCTGTAAAAGTTCGGGTGATGACGGAGTGAAGTCCACTAACAGATAACCGTACCAGTTATGTGTTAAAGCTCTTTTGTATATGTGTGAAAACTCTGCAACCCTTCGCCGGCCGAACAACTGTCTACCCAAAGTTTCAATCTGTCCAATGTCACGGTTCTACATGAGGATGTAATGGGAGCAATTGAGACTGATGTTCCTGCTGAATTTACCTGAGTGGAACATGTTCTGGGTTATGAAAATCACCGATGTGCCTGAATGCCATCCTGCAGTGAATGCCTGGGTGACTAATTTATTGTCACTGGCTTTGAGAAAACAATCGTCCACTTCTCTTTCTGTGTAATCGAATGGGTTTAATATCTCTTTGGATACTTTGAATTTAGCACTTATGGTGTGATGGCTTTCCAGAGGGTGTTCCCTCACCCCACAATATAAAATACAGTGAAAGTTGGCCTCATACATTTCAATTATGTTTTGACACAGGATCGATTTTCTGCTGTTGCTGAAACCCGCTATGATAATTCGTGCAGGAATGGCGAAAAGGTTTAAGATTTCTCCCTGGAAGAGACCCGTTTCCATGGTTGCAGTTAATACGCTACTGAGCAGATGCGACGTTTACCTGAGCGTTATATACAGATAAGGGTTACTGAGAAATGAATTTGATTGTGCAATGTTTTTATTCATCATAATTTTTTTATATACAGGTGAGGGTTGTAGAGAAACGAATTTGATTGTGCGTTGATTTTATACGTTACAATTTTTTACATACGTACATTCACAATAATTTAAACTATAAATTCATACATAAATTCGTATATACAGGCACACATTTTAGTGTGTGACACGTCTACTCAGACCGAGTCGACTTTTCTTAGCAGGGGGAGGAAACATCAACTTTGCCCAAGAATTTGCGAGGGCTGTTATCGGACGCTGCTGGTGCTGCTTAACCTCCAATTTGCTGTCGACTCTCCGTCTTTTGGAACAACCTTTTATCTTGGGGAAGCAGTGTGAAGGAATAGGGGGTTGAAAGTCATAGGGTTGGGCGGAGGCTTTGGATGTGCTTGCCATGGCCAGTGGCAGTGGTGGCAGCGGGGTTGCCAGGACCTCCTCATCTTCGTCAACTCCTTCTGCTCCCCCAGCTCGTTCATTCTCCGGGATCTGAGGGTGACCGTAAGTGAGGGATTTATAAGGGGTGAATTAATACCTCTTATCTTCTAAAGGACATAGAGCTGCCTTCCTTTGTCGGGTGTGACATATCATTCCTCCCACCATCTGCAAATTGTGAACCGTGGTGTAGCTGATCTCATTATTCTCAATTACATCTCGGTATTGGCTATGAATAATAGTCTTTTGGCGACATCTTTGAATC
This sequence comes from Macrobrachium nipponense, assembly GCF_015104395.2. Lineage (NCBI taxonomy): Eukaryota > Metazoa > Arthropoda > Malacostraca > Decapoda > Palaemonidae > Macrobrachium > Macrobrachium nipponense. The sequence continues at coordinate 9,236,634 of NC_061092.1, read as the reverse complement.
CCCTTTAAAGTATTACACCGACTGTTTTGCGTTTCATATGAATAAACTTTGGTTTTTACACCGATGAACACTCTGATAAGTTCGACGCCTGTTTCAACTTTGACGAGTCCGAGTTCCCCCTTGCACGTATCGTCATACACTTCGTGAGTTTTGGGAAAGTTGCTCAAATCCAAATACGGTTTAAGTACATCTTTCAATTCGCGTGCGAGGTTGTCAGTCTCCAGGGAGAAGATCAAATTGTCAGTGTCAGTGTACAGGAGCCTAATTCTATCAACATACAGTTTTTGAAGGACGTCATAACGGAACTAGTACATTATGTCCTTAGCCAGGCCCAGTATACTGAACCCGACATAGATCGTGGATTCTGGTGTAACGGTCTCTAAGCAGTGATTCACAATGTATCGTTGATTGTTTAACCTTTCAAAGGACTTGTATGTATGTTTAGACACATTTCTAAGTAGTGAGGATTCATCGGTGGTGACAACTGTCCTGGTGGAATAGTTCAAAGTGTTTTTAATTGTCATGCCAAAAAGACCGTTCATCAAGATTTTGATGGTGTTCCTCTTGTCAGGGTCTGAGTCTTTCACTCTCCTCTCTGCATTCTCTGTGATGTATTCCTTTAAGTAAAACTCCTTGTTTGAACTTGTAAACTTTTCTTATAACATCGACTTCTAGACCGAGTCTTATTAATGTTTGCAACTGGGGAAGGCAAATTAAGCAGTTTTGCATTGGCAAGTGTGTGCCTACCAATTTGACATTTTTTTAGGGAGCTTCACATTAAACTTTTCCATTAGGCTTTTAGTGTAAGGGGATAGATCCTGGGGGGTTACGTTCATGTGATATACTATAGCTAAAGGGAACTCATCTGTCCTGAGAGCGACATCATCTCTAACCTTCTTAGTATCGAGGAGGATGAAATAACAGTGTTCCCCCTGTGAATTGATGGATGTGATATTGCTGGCATAAACCTCTCTAGTTTGGTGGGAGAGAGCTCCGTTATTTCATCCAAAGGCATTTTATATCTGCTCATCACCGTAGGATAAAGACTGGTAAAATCGACGTACAATATATATGATTGTCGCTCACCAGCTTTAAATTGTGGGTTTAACTCGGGGTTGTTCGTTATGGCGTGCCTTTGGACTAGACGGCAGAAACCACCTCTCATGTTGTTAGCGATAAGTTGGTAAGTTTCCCCATCGGAAATCAGGGGGAGGTGTGTTCACAAAGTGTGGAGAAAAGCGTCAAATGAGAGGGAGGTATACGTTAAATAGTAAACTGGGTCCAGTCCAAACTGTGTATAAGCAGCCTTCCTCCAAGCTAAGTAAACATCCCCCAATAATCCCACGTCCATGAGAAGGTATAAAACGGTGTAATCCAGTAAGTTAGAATAGAACAGTTTGCAGCATTCCACACTTTGCAGACGTGTTCATATCCTTCACAGGGTATGCTTTCCCCGGTCAGTGAGGAATTAAAACACACTTTGGGAAGGAAGCCTGTGACGTAGTCGTAAGGGTAGTACTGTTTACCTGTGCTCAAAACTAGTTTGGTGCACTTGTCAGGATATTTAGATAACATCTGGCATTTGATTTCCAAAGCTCCTTATCATGTGGGCACTGTCCATCAATCTGATGTTGCCAGTTTTAAGCAAATAAAATGTACTTCCATCACGTTTCAAGATTTTGAAGTTATGCTTGGTGGCCGCTTCTTTCAAGATGTGTGCTGCATCATAAGACAAATTGTGTACTAACACTGGTAGGGCTCTGCATATTTCAAATTAAAATTGCATTTCCTGCATAATGCACATGCATAGCTGTCCATCGGTACGTAGTGCTCGTGATGTCTTTGATGAGTGCGAGGTGGTCATCTGTGATTAGCAGTAGAGTGACCAGTCGGGGACATGACGTGTTACCCCATTTCTAGCAAGATGCACTGTCCATTGTTTTTTCCGATATTTTCCCATGACCAGTTCACACAATTTGTATACATAGATGTTAAGGTTGTTGTCTTTTTCCAATGTCTTGAAGGAGTCACTGTTCAGTGGTATATCGGGTGTGTGTTTAATGCTGATCTGATTTGTCCTTTTCCGGTTTTTCACATCCCTGGTGAGGTTTTTACCTGGTGTGTTGCGGTTTTTCTTGAGTAGCACATATGCTTCTAGTGCTGTAACAATGCCATTGTACCCAGATTCGATGTTGACGACTTGGCTGCCACCCGACTCCTGCGGGATACTCTTTAAAGTTTGCTATGTTCACCATTTCTCGCCGCGAGATGTTGATTTGTACACTGTGTGGCGATGTGATGCGCCAACCCGAACCCTCGCTTAAGTTGAGCCTGTCTTCAAGGTTGCTCGCCTTGTATTCAATAGTTTCGTCTAGTGATTCGTACACTGTGTCCACTAATGTTAGCACAAGTGGCGTATTAATGTAAAAAGAACCCGTTTCATGGGTGGTACCACTGCCACCCACCATTCTTTGCCTGGTGATGATGATGCACAGGTATAACATGACAGAATTTACACTCCTCTCCAGGAGTGTTCGCAAGACATCCTCAGCGAGCTGCTTCTCTTAATTCTGAGCACCGTTGTCACATCAATGAGCGTTCCTACTGCAGCTGAATAAATGATAGTACTCACACTTTGGTTGGCCTCCTCTCCTTACCTGTTAAGCAGCGTCTGCTGTTGTTAGGCACCTCCTACTTGACAGCGACCTCCTCTCGGAAATGTTCCCCTTGCATTTTCCCCATTCGGTAGAGAATTTAATCAAAATAAACTGGTTGTTTTATATGTAAATGCAGTGGTGATGTTGTGCATTTTTTTTTCTTTTTACAGTGCCACATCTCGACAAACTTATAAATAAAAAGAATTATTCTCACCATCCTCAGGAGTGATGCTCTCTGCTGCACCTCCTGTTAAAGATCGTCCCGGGTCAGGTCTGTTTCCTCCCCTGTTCGCTCCTCCTCTTTCTACATTAACAGCAGACTCTGCAGTCCTCTGGCTAGTCCGAGCCTTCGGTGCTGTATATATATGCCACGGCAAAGGAATTTCAATGGAGCTGTCACTCTTAGTTTCATCGCCACCGTTGCTGGCGGAATTACCCTTGTCTGCTAGTGGAGATGTTGTGGAGTAGAGCAGCCTGTTGGCGAACTGATGTGGGTCTTGCTGCTGTTCGAGTTAATATACCGGCGGTAGCAATCGTAAATGTCTTTTCACATCGGGTCTCGGGGATTAACTCACATCAGCGAAACCTGTGGAATTATCAGTGCATGTGTGTGCAGGTGGTTACAATCATCTTTTATCACCCTTGTATAAGGTTTCGCTAAAGCGGTATATCGTGTCATGTGTGTGTGTGTACGTCACTGGACATGGAGAGAGATTATTGAGCTGTGATAGTCGTGTCGTTTTGTGTGTCTCGTGTGAATGTGCACCATCGTGATATGACATGTTGTGCACCTGGCAGTGAGGCGCAGAGAAATGGTGGGGGTGCTTATCAGTTGAGTCACAGGGAAAGGGTGACTGTTGTGGGTGTTTATCAGGTGCTTATCTGAATTTGGATAGAGTTTAGAAATCTTTTCGCATTCATACTATCACGTGATATGACATGTTGTGGACCTGGCAGTGAGTGACAAAGAGAAACGATGACTGTTGTGGGTGCTTATCAGCTGCTTATCTGAATTTGAATGAAGATGTTAGGTTAGGTTGGGTTTGGTTAAGGGACTTAGAATTTTTTCACTTGGTGGGTTAGGTTAGGTTAGGTTAGGTTAGGTTAGGTTAGGTTGGGTTAGGGTAAGTTAAGAGACTTAGAATTTTTTATTTTCCCGTGGAGTTATATATACCCTACTCCCTTCATGAGAGATTTTGGGGGTTCTTTTCTGAACTAGAGTGAAATATCTGGTGGTTTTCCCATGGAGTCGTTAATGGTCAACGTACGTGAGGTTAAAATAAAGGCAAGCTTATGGGGTTTATCGCCTATGAGCCGAATTGGGGGTCGGATGTTGAGATTGAGCCGAAATGGGATCTTTTTCCCCCTACTTTTACTTTACATATATATATAATTATATATATATATATATATATATAGATATATATATATATATATATAATAATAATATATAACATTAAGATATCTATATATATATTATTAGTTATATCAATAATAACTAATATATATATATATATTAATAATATATATATATATATATTATTATATCTATCCTAGATATCTATATAATATATCTATCTCTATCTTATCTATATATATATATCCCTTATAAATAAATATATTATAATACTATAATATATTAGACATATAATCTATATACTAATTATATTTAAAATATTCCTATATATACTATATATACATATATAGTAAATTTATCTAATATTATATATGGTAATATTATTATTAAAAAATATACACATATTATTATAAATAATCTATATTATATATAGTATATATATCATATATATATATATATATATATATATATATATATATATATATATATATATATATATATATATATATATATATAGATATATATATATATATATATATATATATATATATACAGAGACGCTAAAACACACTAGGAGTAGCCAACTCAAACTTCTACTATTTAACCGTCATAATTACGAAAGCAACTTCTTCCCAACATGCGCCGACAGACTTTCTCAGTAATCGTAAAAATCCCGTATTAACGAGAGCCTCATTCATACACACGTTAATAAACACAGGTGAAAATGGTAACCAGTCTTATACGGAGTTCCATCGTCGCCTGATCCTGGAGAAAAGAAACCCCCCAGAAAGTAGACCACGACTAACCCAAATTTCACCTGGGCAATCTGTTGGATATTTGGGCGTGTTTGATTACCCCCATAAGTATGATATACGAAATTCGCCCCACGAGTGGATTTGCAGGGATTGATCATTGTTTGATTAACCCCCCTAATAAGATCCTGATATACGACATTCGTCCCACGAGTGGATTTACTGGGATTAATAATAGCTTGATTAACCCCATAAGTCTGATATATGAAATTCATCTCATGAGTGCATTTGCGGGAATTAATCATTGTTTGATTAACCCCATAATAAGATTCTGATATACGACACTCGTCCCACGAGTGGATTTACTGGGATTAATCATTGTTTGATTATCCCCATAATAAGATTCTGATATACGACACTCGTCCCACGAGTGGATTTACTGGGATTAATCATTGTTTGATTAACCCTTAATAAGAGTCTGACATATGAAATTCGTTCCACGAGTGGATTTGCTGGGATTAATAATTGTTTGATTATCCCCATAATAAGATTCTGATATACGACATTCGTCCCACAAGTGGATTTACTGGGATTAATAATAGTTTGATCAGCTCCATAAGAGTCTGATATATGAAATTCGTCCCACGGGTGGATTTGTTGGGATTAATCATTGAGTGTGCAATGCGGATTTGCTTGGATTAATCATTAAATGTGCAATACTGTCCACCTATAAGGATAGAATAGGGAGCTGGTGTTCTTGATTCAACCAGCTTGGTGAATTACTGGAATGATGATATATTAACCTTACAAACTAACGTATATTTCTCCAGAAATGAAATCCGTTTTAAGAACAGTAATCTGATATATATGAAGGAAAGTTACACAATGCTAATTCAGTACTTGTAACCAAGAGCATTCAAGTAAAAAAAAAAAACCTTTTTGAGAGAGAGAGAGAGAGAGAGAGAGAGAGAGAGAGAGAGAGAGAGAGAGAGAGTCAAATTCTTTATTTCATTAAAAATGGCTATTACATAATTTTACTCTTTCTTGAGTAACACAGGTCTATTCATAGTTTTATAAAGAGTTTTTACATAATGAACAGTACTCATTATCACAGGACTTGCAACTAGTATACAGGTGGCATATTGCAATACAATATCTCTGATATCAATAAAAACGGAAATGCAATAAAAAATTTCGACTCTATGCAACAGAAATGCAGTAAGATAAACAACATATAATGATATAGGCATAAAATGAATACGATCCTTAAAAACAATCAAGTGAAAATTTTCAAATCAGTAAAATAACAAATTAGCTAATTCTCATAAAAGATAAAGTAAACAGTTTACAACCAAAGATAAAATTTCACAACCTTTATTCGGTATAGAAGAGAATACTTCTAAAGCTCCTAAAACTTATGACAGTGATGAGAACCAAGGTTAAAAATGAAGAGTTTCTCATTTTTGGAGTAAGTATGCAATCAAATGAGATTTAAAAGAAGATATGGTTTCGCGCTGCACACGGGACCACACACACCTAGACGCCTCTCTCCCGTATCGGTGAAAGTTCTCGGAACAGATATGTGATCCTGGTGCCTCGTGTTAATGTTCTCAGTACGATTCTGGCCTACCTTTTTGCGTAGTTCGTCAATATGTGCATTAAAAGTCATGCTACAATCCATGAAAACTCCCAGGTTTTTAACTGTGTGTGACGGAACAAGTGTCACATTACTGAATTTTATGTTCGTGTTCTCCGGGATGCGAGAGATATACTGTCTTGATCCAAAGAAAATGACCTGGGTCTTGCCTTCGTTAAGTAATAGGCCGTTACTATTAAAACAATATTTTGCAATAGTCAATATATTTTCGGCTCTCTTTATCAAATCATCGAGCTTTTTAAAGTCCCCAGTCAGCAAAATCTGTGTAGCGTCAGCATAAATAACAAGAAGTCCATCCCATATATGTTGTGGTAGATCATTGATATAGATCAAAAACAGCAATGGGCCCAAAATCGACCCCTGGGGTACACCAAAAGACATCTCCTCAGGAGAGGATAGAATTGAATCAACACGAACAGATTGGAAGCGATTGCTCACATAATTTTCGAACCAAAAAGGGTCGACATTGACTTTAACTAATTTATTTATTAGAATCTGATGGTTAACGCTGTCAAAACGCTTTGGCTAGATCCAATAATAACAGGAGAGATAATTTCTTATTTTCGATATTTGCATATATTTTATTGGTAACTGTAAGTAGCGCAGTTTCTGTTGAAAAATTGGGTCTAAAACCATGTTGCTCGTTAACTAGTAAATTATTTGAGTCAAGGTAAGACATCAGTTGAATGGCAATTATTTTCTCGAGTATTTTTGAGATGACAGGCAACAGAGATATTGGTCTATAATTTCCAACGTTTTCAGTGTCTCCACTTTTGTAAACGGGAACTACGTAAGGATGTTTCCAAAGGTCAGGGTAGTTACCTGTAACAATTGAGGTGTTGACAATAACACGAATGTAGAATATTGTAACGGGCAGAGAGTCAATCAAATATCGAAACGGAATTCCGTCAGAACCACAAGAGTTTTTGGGTTTCAGATGTTTTATTACAAGAATCAGTGTCCATATCAACTGGCCGAGGTCGGAATTTATTTATTGTAAATAATGATGTAGAGGGCTGATCATAATGGAGTTGATTGTTATTGCAGATATTTTCTTGTGATCTGGCGTACGTTTCCCTTCCTATATTGGCAAAATATTGATTAAAATCATCTGCTCTCTTCTGAGTATCAATGTCTGTGGTTTCAAGTGATCCCCCAGGAGGAGACTTTTTGTTCGGAGGTATTATTTTATTGATGACATTCCATGTTCCCCTCATATTACCTTTACCTTTACATTTGGAGAATTCTTCCTTATAATAGTTTTTCTTCTTATTAGACAGCATTGTCTTAACGTGTTTCTTTTCCCTTTTGTAACTACTTTCAACATTTAGGTCTTGTCTATTTATTTCAAGTTCCTTTAGTATATTGTCTCTAGATCTCATTGCATCTTTAATTTCGGTGTCGATCCAAGGCGGGCGTCTCATTACCTTCGTCATAAAAGGAGCACAGACGTCCAAACATTTGACAAAAGTAACGTTAAAAATATGGACCTGATAGTGTACATCATCAGTAAATAAAATTGTATTTAAGGAACAGCAGTCATTTAAGAGAAGTTCACAGAGGTAATTCTGCGAATAATTCTTGAGACAACGAAATGTCTTAACAGTTGGAGGGCGCTTTTCTTTTCTGATATTTATATTTGTAGTTAAAAGTTCATGATCACCAACTGAGCAAGGCAAGACATCAGAATGTACAACGAAATTAGGTCTATTGGTAATAATTAGATCCAAGAGAGAGAGAGAGAGAGAGAGAGAGAGAGAGAGAGAGAGAGAGAGAGAGAGAGAGAGAGAGAGAGAGAGAGAGATTGTAAATCATCCGTCCCTATATACTTCGACAAGGAATAATATGCAAATATTTGTACGACAATATGAAACCAAGTCTTCCTTTCTAACTCGCTAATACACACACACACACAGGCACAGGCACAGGCACACACACACACACACATATATATATATATATATAATATATATATATATATATATAATATATATATATATAATATATATATATATATATAAACGATTTCACCTAAGGCAACTGACTACTCTTTCTCTTCTGCAGAGAGAGAGAGAGAGAGAGAGAGAGAGAGAGAGAGAGAAAAGTAGGTCCCACTTCAGGCAACTGACTCTTCCTTTTCTTCTGCACGAGAGAGAGAGAGAGAGAGAGAGAGAGAGAGAGAGAACGGTTCATACCATTTTCTCCATCAACCCCCCTCCCAACGGCTAGCTAGAATGTAACCAGTCTCGTCCACGCAACGCATATAATTTAATTGAGGAGACAAAAAACGGCAAAAAAAAAAAATTCTTGCAGTGACAATGACGAAGAAAAATCAGACCTTCAGGAAACCTCTGATAAGGAGCAAAAGCAGCAGGATTTCTCTCTCTCTCTCTCTCTCTCTCTCTCTCTCTCTTGCTCCAAATAATGCTAAACCAACGATAACAAGACCTGGGATGAACCTGCTGAACGGGGAAGGTGACCTCAAGACCTCATTGCAAACAAAGAGTGAGATGATAGCGGTTTTAGAGACTCCGATCAAAAAATTGCGGGCACATACCCTCGCGCGAAAATACAAATATATGCATATATTATATGCATAACAATGTACAAAAACGTACATACGTACGCATGCATATATAATACCTATTATTTATCAATTCTCTAAACACCGTAAACAAAACCCAACTTAAGTCGGAATCAACGACACTCAAGTGATTTTAATTTAAAAAATCTTTTCCTCCTCTGAATTTTTTTTGTAATTCTCTACCTGCTTTTGTTTTCCCAGAATTAATACAATCTTTAGAAGAGGCTTGACTTAAAACCCGTGATATATATGCATATATTCATTAAAACCCGTTATATTTATATGTATATATATATATATATATATATATATCTATATATATATATATATATATATATATATAATACCTGAATTAGCGACTATGCAGGATAAATAGGTATTAATCCTGGTATATAACTAATCAGTCCACCCGCATTCAGATCTTAAAAACTACTGCTGCTAAACAGCTGCAAATTGGTATATGTTGATCATACACCCTCCAAGCATCAAATGTGTAAAAAAAAACGAAAAACAAAAGAAAAAAAACCGACAATAACTTACTTCCTGTAAGTCCAAGCACCAAACGCGGTCAGGAAACAGTTTCCTGCATCGTCCCGAGCAAGCGTCTGAACGAAGAACCAAGCAAGCGTCTGAACGAAGCCGCCGTCTTGACTGGAAAGACCAGCATTGGCTTATTCATTGCTTGTAAGAATTTACGTTGGCTTGACATAACTAACTGTTTTGCGGTTAAGTTACAGGAAGTGAAATTTGAACGCTGATTTGGGTTTACGGTATATAATTGAACGCTAAGGAGGTACTGCCTAAATGTTATAATGACAGTGGTGACGTAAACGCGAATTTCTGAAGATGATATATGCTTTTGTGAA
>NC_061092.1:9151761-9224261 GCF_015104395.2 Macrobrachium nipponense | reverse complement strand
AAATTTTTTTGGGGTGTAGCAAAAAAAAAAAAGAAAAAAAAAACACTTAAGAAAAATGCTCGAATTTGATATAAAACAAGATCTAAACGATGCCTAAATCATGGTTTAATAACTTTTTTTTCGGTTCGATAAAACTATCCTGAACTAAGATACAGTACCTGGCAAAAGTTTAATGATAAATGAATATCAACCAACATCTTGTATAAACCAACTAGGGGAAGCAGTTTCAACCACGGCTCCTTTCCACTAGTACTATAGCTCGAATAGCCTCGATTATTCTTCCGGGGAAAACTTCGAACAATTATTATTGACAGCAAGTAGTCCGGTGCACCCTTCCGTTACGTTTAAGAACGCCATCAGGAAAATAAGTAGTGGAAAAAAAGGGCTAGCCAAGATCCTTAACCAGCAAGTCAATCAGAGGCCGCCGTCAAAGGGAAATATTTCTCACAGCTGTCGCTTAACTTTTCTGTTCCGTTAAGATGGGAATAGGAAGAAAAAGAAACCTAGAGAGAGAGAGAGAGAGTTACTTGTGTCAAGTTTTTATCGATGAAGTTTTCATGACGTTAATGAACAAATTCATTTACAGATTGAAACGTATTATTTTGACCAAAGATTTTCATAGTGCCACATGGTAGTACGTAAAGACTAACATATGCGCACGCGCACACACACTTAAGCCTTACACAAATGGAAAGCACTGTGTGTGTGAAGGTAAAGTAAGATTCTACCCCTTTAACCAGTTCTGCACACACACAAACACACTGTGAAGACAAAAGTAAAATTCTCCCTCTTACCCACTTCTTCGTTTACCCTTTGTGAGACCATAAATTTTTTTTTTATTGAATGCACAAAGCAATGGGCTGCGTGGTATTTCTTCTAATAAATCATATTTCTTATTTCCTTCCAGGAACTGAATCATCATCATCATCATGCAACCTAAGACGAGCTCCGTTGCAGTCATCATCTTCATCGGATGCAGTGCATCATCAATGGCTTGGCCTCTAGACAACAAGCCACTTGCAACAGAAAACACCAGTCACGAAAATTTAACCGAGACTCTTCGTGGAAGACAGCGAGACATCGATACAGCCTCATTTTTCCCAGCGGACGAAAGATGGCTGAAGGTGGACGAACAGCGGTGGAGTCATCTCGTCAAAAGGGCCGAACCTGAACCTGCCCAGCGTGAACGTGAGGCAAGGAAACGACCCTACATTCCTCTGAATAGTTTGACTTTCATGACTGCCAATAACGAAGTCGCCCCAATCGACTGGTACTCCCAAAACGATACAGATATTCGACAGCAAATTGCTGCCAGCAAACTGGCAGGGTACAGGAAGCCTAGCGACCAGAAAACGTCTACTTCAACGTCACTCTACAAGCCTGAAAATTCCACCTCGACCGACGTCACTCCTAACAAATTCTTGCTATTTTACACCACAACTAAGAAGTCTTTGCCTCAACATGATATTTTCCCAGAACCATCGAAACACCCCACCACACACATAACACCTAGCACAGGCATCTACAGTTCAACTTTCCGGGAGCCTTCCCTTGCTACTCCTTCGCCCCCTAAAAGCAATTCATTTTTGTCAGGCTCTAAATTAATAACATTTATACCAGTTCTGGTTAGCACTACGCCTCCGCCATACAGAATTAGTACTCCAACTTCAAGTTCAAATGCCTCTGGTTTACAATCTACTTTGGAATCACTACACCAGCATTTAACAAACTCAAGCAGAACTCCATCATTTGAATACACAACCAAAAGATCTGCAATACTTACCCTTATGGACAAAGTTATGGCCAATCCGTCAGCAGCAGATACAACCACAGAACTACATTCTACAACTTCTGCGTATCCCCTTACCTCAACAAAATTACCTCCCCATGCACAGACTGAAGAAATTGTAACATGGCCAAGCAGCAAGGCCCCTAATATTACAGACGGCTATTTCACTGCGCAATATTTCTTGGAAGCGAATTTTCCCAAAAGAAACTCTTCGCACTTTGGTGACAAAAATACTACTGGTCTTGAAATCACATACAAAAAGCCATCAGTCAACCATCAAGTACAGAGGCCTAATTTCAGTGACATAAACAGGCTTGGGAATAGCAGTGTGAGTTCATTTTCTAATTCTACAACTACACCTACTTCAGCCCCATTGACAATAGTAGACCAACTTGTTTTACATGAAGCATTCAATAGGCTAAAAAATCAAGAGGAGCTACTGTCTCCTCTGCAAAATGCAAACTCGACCCTGCCAACAGTTTACTCACAGCAGGTTACTTTCATAGAAGAACCAAGTGTGGTGGGTCTTTCTGAAAGTGCACAAACAGCAGTGACAGAAAAGGATGAAGACTGGTCTCTTGGATACACCAAAATTACAGAAACTGAACCAACAACAGACTGGGTTACAAGCCCTGAACCATCAAGTACTCCAGAGCCTCCTGAAATATCAACCTCTATTTCTTCTGGAACATCTTCACCTTATTATGTGCAAGTTACTCCCTTGGCAACAAAAATAGCTGCATCACCTATATATTATTCACATTCACTTTTACTGCCGAACCAAAGTGGAACCTCTGAAACAAAGACAGCGCAACAACAGCCATTACCCCAAAAAGCTGATGGAAACGACTCTATTAAGCCTGCCGTTGACTTAACAACTGTACCTTCTCAGCCTGCAGGAGATACCACAGTCAGTGACTATGAGTATGACTTCTTTGAGGATGATTTAAGTGAGTACTATGCCATCTATGATAGTTATTATGAACAAGGAAACTTTCACGACCCTAATGCAGGACTAACCCCTCCAAGATTCCCTGACCTTCAGACTTTAACTTGGCCCTATACAAGAAGCCAAACTACTAGAAGCCCAGCAACTCTTGACAATTTACCCCAGACTTTTCAAACACAGACAGAAAGCATTCCAAATGAATCATACTTCCCAGAATCTCAGATTCAGCCAAATTTTCCATCTTATACGTCGACTATTCACTCATCTCTTCCTGACCCGACATTCTCCCCAAATATCTTATATCGTCCATTTATGAAAATATTTGAGTTTTTGGGCAAAGTTTCTAGCAATGGCCAGCATCAGACATCAATCAAAAATGAATCATCCAACAATTTACATAGTCCTAAAGTTACATACACTCTCAGCAATACTCCTGTTACAGTCTCTAATCTACTTCCTGCTTACGAATCCTCTGCACAAAAGATTACAACAAACACTCAAAATCTAACTTTCCCTAATTCAAACTATGCCAGTTACTCCACAACTAATTTTGATATTTCCCCCGACAAAATTGATCTGTCGGAAATAACAAACGCTGAAATGGGCCAACATAATTTAGTTTCTCAGACGCAACAAGATGAATCTGATGTTAAAGTAAACCACATTTACAACCCTTTCAACTTGCACAATGTAGGCTTCCTGGATACTAAGTATAGTCCTATTCATACAGCTTCGACAACTACATCTTCCAATACTCATCCCCCAGCCAAAGTTTATTCTTCACAAAATACTATAAAACACCAAAACACAGGAGGGTTATTATCAGATATCAACACCTTTGCTCCACTTAACCCTTTAAACCCCATCAAGTCAAGCTACAAATTTAATACCTACAGAGAATTTGGCACTGGCACTGCCAATGATCCAGTCACAGAAAAAATTGTTAATTCACTAGCTTTCCAGAACTTGAGACATACTACTAATCAGCCTTCCAGTACTTCCCATTCAAGTCCACTGCAAAAACGGAGCACTATTAACCCAATTGATACCCCTACATTTCCACCACATCCAAGTTTACAAGAAGAAAATGACTTTGAACTTTCTAAAAACAACAATATATCAGTTTTACATGAATCACAAAAAGATGCACAAACTATGATTCACAGCAAAACTCAAAATTTTCAAGATACCAAACTTTTGCAAATGAATAAAACAGATTTCCTCATTAAAAGTGCTGATAATGACATCTCTTTTACATTCAAAACTGAAGATAAAAGGAAATTAAATCAAGCCCAATCAATAATTACTCAAGAATATGAAACTTATTATAACCATATACTAGTAGATTCTAATTCTGCAAATGATCAACTGCTCCCTACAAAAACTCCTGAAAGCTGGTCATCCCAAACTGATAACAGTCTTGTCCAAGTTTCTGAAAAATTTAGAAATACAAGTCTTGAAGTGCTACACAGTGAACTTTCAAAACCAACTGATGTTGCTGCCATTGCTAATATGTCTCCTCTGCCCTCTTTTTCTTCCCTTCTTGAAAAGACATCGCCAGACTCATATAATACAGCATTCACAACACCCATTGCTACAACCAGTGACTTAAAAAATTACATAAGACCACTTCTTAACCTTCCACTTGACCAACAATTTTACTACCCACACTTACTACCTGTCTCCAAAGACTATGACAGTATTTCAAACTCACATGTTCCAGCTTCTAAGACTAATTCCAATAAAAATTATGAACTTTTCTTTGTTGATACTTTCCAGGAAGACAATGACACTGTACTTGTCTTCAGCAACACAGTAGATATGTAGATATTGTAAAAGAATCTACAACTAGGGGTGCAACTATTAATCAAGAGAATAATGCAGTACCCATACATACATTACACAGTCTGACTTCCAATGACAAAGATGATAATGAACCAGATTTAATTTCACATTCTTTGCCATCTTTTTCTACTGTCGATAAAAAGTTATCTTCAAACTCAACATTACTGTCACTCACTACTGATGTTCCTTCTGTTCAATTTCCAGATTCAGGTGCTATTTCAAGTCATCCAATCCAGACAACATCAACCCTATGAATTTAAGCCGCAGTAATACAGAACACTACTCTGATGTAATGGTTAGAGTATGGGAAATGGAGGGAGGACAGCTCAATCTAGTTAACGAACAACCTGTGCCTATTGAAATGTTTCAGAATACTTCTCTTACAAATGGAGCAGTTGTCAATCCACAAGATGTTCCCACGAAAGTCATGGCTATGGTTTCTTCAACAGCTCAAGTTAACCATCCTCTTCTTAACCCTGAAAGCTACCTTCACACACGCAGGCGAAGATCTTCACAGAATTTCACTGATGATGACCCTAATGACATACTTCTTAATTTGAAATCATCCTCTACCACTATGGAACATCCTAAGGACAATGTTTCATCATACACAAACCACTCTGTAAATTCTCTGACTGAAAATGAACCAACGTTATTTAATGATAGGCTAGAAGAATTTCGTGACCATCAAGAATATATGCCACACAATTCATCGAGTAACATTAACTCTAATGTTTCTCTCTTGCATACCATAATGCCACATTTAGTGGGACACCTTTCCTCCTCCTATCACACATTCCTGCAACGTCTTGGGCAAAACCCTGAGGCTGCTCAATCACAAACTAATGAGAATAATCTTTTCACAATAGCTGCCACAGCAGGGAGGAATATGGATGGAAATGTCCCAAATGTACATCACTTCAATGCAGCTACCCATTTCAAGAAACAAAGTGAAAACCATTTTGGAGGAGTTGGTAATCCAGATCACAGCAACCTTCCACTGGCAATTGGGACAGCTCTGCAAGAAAGTGATATTAATTATCTACAGACCTTATATAAGTTTGCAAATCTTCTAGCAGATTCTTCTAACACACAACCAACCATCCAGTCATATCTAAAGACCCTTTCACAATCACCTGGGCCAAATCAAACCCCAAGTAGGCTTCCTCTCACAAAGCATGACTTGAACAATGATTCAAATTTAAAACCAGATGTTGAAGAACTAGCAGCAGCACAAAGAACTGACGCACATCAGAGCCAGGAAAACTCTAATTCCCAGTATGGATCAGTCTTGGAATTTCTACCTCCTGAGCTTCCTCACATCAACCCACTATTAGCTTCCAATGAAGCTTCGGGATACAATCCTGTGGACCTCGGAAAAGTGATCACCTCTCTGCCATCTAGTAGTACCTTGATCAGAGAACAGCTTAAAAGCACACTTGCAGCTGTCACCGGGACAAACACTTTTTCAGGTCACTTGGGTAATCAAGGATATGTAAGTCACAACAGCCATGCTACTCAGAATTCCATTTCTGGTAATAATGAGCAAGCATATATTCCTCAAGAATCGCAGCATTCTGAGGAAGGTATTTCTTCCTTCTTGGCTCAACGTCATTTTCAATCATCAGTACCAACTTCCATTGATGAAGCCTATTATCCCTATGCTCACCAAACAGAGTCAAACCCCTCAAATGACCACGAGTTCTCACTTTTGAATTTATTGCAAGGTTCAACCTTTCAAGGGCAACAACGTCCCAACATACAGGACGCAACATTTACTAATTTCCATGATGTTCCATCTCAAACTCAGTTTCAAAATTTAGGACAACAGGACAGTCTGTTAAATTCTGCATTTGTAAATCAAATAGAACAGCAGCGACCATCTGCAATGGCAGAACTGGGGCTTCAACAACCTTTCTTAGCAAATTCTAACACAGATTCCCATAATAAGTTACCTGGTGCTCTACTTTCAGATGCTGCTTTGTTTTCATCTAACAACTTACTTGGTATATCTAATTACCCAACCCCTCTCCTGGATTTCATTTTCCAAAATATGTCAGCCAACAACTTCCAACCACAGGAAATTGGTCTTCGTATCCCACAGATTCAAGCTTCAGAGCCAGTAGGTTCTTTCAATCCTACTGATCCTTACATACCAGCACTCGATTCTTCAATCCTAGGGGAACCCAATGTCGCAAACCCTACAAATCTACTCCCAGAATCCTCAGCATCAATTACACCAGTTCTT
Source organism: Macrobrachium nipponense (assembly GCF_015104395.2). Classification (NCBI taxonomy): domain Eukaryota; kingdom Metazoa; phylum Arthropoda; class Malacostraca; order Decapoda; family Palaemonidae; genus Macrobrachium; species Macrobrachium nipponense. The sequence goes on along the minus strand of NC_061092.1, from coordinate 9,217,430 downwards.
GCAACCTTCACATCAGGTTCTGGTTCAAGTGTTGCTAATTGTCAAAAGAATGCAGGCTGTATACTCGGTTTAGCTGGATTGGCAAGTTTGGGAATTTCAAAAGCTCTTCTTTTGCCTTTCTTTCTTGGTCGACGAAGACGACGAAGGCACAGCCCAAATTTAACTTCTCCTCATATTGAAAACTTAAAGGCGGCGGCAGATTTTCACCCTCTGTTCCCCAATTCCATAAATCAAGATAGCTTTACAAAAGATACCCTAATGGATGACATTACAAAAATAAATCATTCCAGTATTAATGCCCCACAAGATAATGATCAGCCAGATATACTGGTCAAACTACTGGCCTCTAAAAGAAATATGCCAAAAGAAAGAGAACCACTTGAAGACCTATTTTACCGCTTACCAGAAAACCTCCAATTGACATTTATGAAGTATACACTGGAAGTTCTTTCTCAAAGAGAAAAGACACACAGTACAGCTAAGGAATAAATGGCCTTGTAGCCTTAAAAACTTGCTTTGTAGAAATAGAAGTATACTATAGAGTACAGAACCTACTTAGAAATAATAGTAACTGCCATATGTATGAAATAATGTTCACAATGAGGATTTGTACAGAATAGCACAAAAACCAAAATTAAGTTATCAATATCTAAAATAATGTATTTGGTAATAACCCTCATATATAACAAAGCAATCACTGTACAGTGTCATATTAGCATAGCTTGTCGTTGCAGGAAATGTAAAAGTTCTAATATCAAAGGACCAATGTTTCAGCTGTGAATCTGTATGTCATTTCCTTTCTGACATTTTATTATTAATCTGTAAGAATGTTTGTCTATTTCTTTCCATTATTTATTTACAAAATAAAACTTAAAACCAAATCCTGGCTATTTCTCTAGAGTAGAAATGCCTATGAAAGATGCAAGCAGCTGACTTTTTTTTCCTCCATTTTCTATACAGGAAACATGAGGTAAGCAACTTTGCTTTACAAGCACTTAAACCATTATACTGCATATGGAATTCCCAATGAATAAAATTTACTTTTAAAGACAATTCAGTGACAAGGCCAAAACTCTTACCAAGATCTATTTCCACTCCATATACAGTATGTTGGGTATTCTGTTCATGAACCTTTTAGACTTGTATTCAAGAATGTATGCCTGCATGTTTAAATTTCTTCAATCTGCCTTTTAGGACTTAGATACCTTCAAACGGTCCACTTCACTAACTGTATTCTCTTCTTTTTCGCTAATACAATAAAGCATTTTTCTCCCAAAAAAGAATTTGATGCTGCTGATTTTGTCTTGCCTTTGTAACTAATGATGTTAAACACTTATTTACAAAAAAGCTACAATCTGCATGGCAAATCTTAACTTCAGACTAAACCTCTATTGACATTAGTGCATCAGTGCATTTTTATTAGTACAGTACTAACTCTACCCTTTCTTATGTATACCATTCCTGTCTTAGTAAATAACTCCAAATAATGAGTGCCCTTGAATTCCTGTACCATACTAACACAAATCTTATTCATCATTAAGGTCCAATATCTGTTATAAATAATCTTTTTTAAACTGGGTTATGCACTAGTTGTTAGACCCCTTAATGGCATGAGTTTCCCAGGTCAAATATCTAATGCTCTGAAGATGATAAAGTAAAAAGTCATCTTTAAATACTTGCACAGTACAAATAATAAGGTTACTATTTTTTGTTTTCAACATTATTTTGCACTATTTACATATGTTACTATATGATAAGCAGTGAAATCTATGCTATTCTGTGAATACTTGAACAGATCTATGATACCATATCAACTTATCATTTCATAATGTTAAAGCTTTTGGTTATTCCATAGGTACCTCAACATACCACCTAAAAGGGCAACAAAATTCAAGTTCTAGACCTGAGGGTATAAAGGCAAGTACTCCACTGAGTCATCAACAAAAGATCCCAACTGTTACACAAGAACACCAGGCAACAACGCTCAATCTATGGGAGAGTCCAACAGAAGTGGCGAATACCAAACAGATGAAACTGTCACAAACACTGCGCCTATGCTTCATCCCATTCGCCTGACATTAAAAGTTCAGTCTTCTCACCCAACATCTCAAATGACAGGAAAACCACAAACTTTTCCACCTACTTCAACTGGATTATTAGAAGAACAATATATGATCCCCAAAAATAGAACACAAAGCCTTCTCTATAACAGTACAACATCTCAACATACAGGAACCAAGTCCAGGCCACAACAAGAACTTTTCAATTCTACAGTGAGCTCAGAATACTATGTTCAAAGTTTGCCAGTTACAGCTCATCATCATGTACATGACATTCCTACCACATATTCTCAAGAAGATTCCATTTACACAACTGTCCACACACTCAATGATAATTATGCATATCCACATGGCACCACAATTAAACAGTATAATAACATATTAGTTTCAACAAAAACTTCACCAAATTCACAATACAATTATTCGACTAAACATCCAGATCAAAAGAATAATTATACATCAGAGCCTTTGGGAGAAACATCAAGCTATGTTCCAATATTTGAGGACACTGAATCTGCTTTTTCTAAGTCTCTTCGCTCTCGCGAAAGACTTTTTTTTGTTTCTCCTTACGACTGTCATTCGTAAGTATTTCTGGTTCCTTCCATCTCCTTGTGATATCTTAGTAGAGTGGTTCTTCTTAACTAAAGGAGAGGATTCAAACAGATAAGTTGAACAGATATAACAACTTTATTCTGTAACTCCATACTAAGAGATGCAGATCGGTCGGGAGACCGATATGTTTGAATGCTGGCACGGAACTGCCATTCTAAAGCATCACGTCGATAGCGGAACATTAGCTATCTCAGCGATTCATATAAAAACATACGTAGTCCGCCGGCTCGGAAGTTACAAGTTTTTCCGGCGTAGGTTAACAGGTCAACCCGCTTCCCATGGAAGTTGTTGTGCAAAGTTATCATTAATATAAAATGCTGACAATGTACAGAGCTAAACCAGGCTACTGGAGACAGCGCATAGCGTAATCTAGATCTGCATTGGTCACATAGGACCCTCCTAATGCCATGACCTCAGGTCATGGGTTTTTATTTACAGATACTGTAATATGAAATAATGTATTTATTACACTTTCACAATGGAACCACAGCAACATGTCAAACTCATGCTGCAAAACTTCAGGATTTAAAGAATAATTATACATCAGAGCCTTTGGGAGAAACATCAAGCTATGTCACAATATTTGAGGACACTGAATCTGCTTTCACAACAGAACCACAGCAAAATGTTCAAACTCATGCTACAAAACTTCAGGATTTAAAGACTAATTATACATCAGAGCCTGTGGGAGAAACATCAAGCTATGTCACAATATTTGAGGACACTGAATCTGCTTTCACAACGGAACCACAGCAACATGTTCAAACTCTTGCTACAAAACTTCAAGATCTAAAGAATAATCTTACATCAGAGCCTTTGGGAGAAACATCAAGCTATGTCACAATATTTGAGGACACCAAACCTGCTTTCACAACAGAACCACAGCAAGAAGTTCAAACTTTTGCTACAACCAGTTCTCTAAGTGATATATCTGTTTCTACCTTGAAACAATCAGAGTTACTCTTTAACCAAGGGAAACCTCATTTGCTTACAAAGCTAGACGTTTCTTTTCCTAATTCTCAAACCTCTTCTAAAGAAACATTGTATTCAAGCACAATGCAAAGTCACGCAGATAACATTACTACAAAACCTGCATATCAAGAGTCAAGCACCACTTTTGCATTTCCAAATGCATCAAGTTATGCTGAGATCCCTCAACATGACAAGAATCATTTTACAAAAGAGTCCCAGAACCTGGCACCTGGTTCTGTTTCTACTCCTCATACTACTGAACCTATTTTTATTTCAAGGCCACAGCTCTCTTCCTCTACCATGTCAAATGGATCATATACACGATGACTCAAGGAGACGTTGTTCCTACTGGAATACCCAATGATTCAACACTGAATCCAACAACAGAAACAGAAACCCAAGTCTCAATTTCTTTCTCTGGATCTGAGGATGAAGTGTCTAGCTACAGTCAATACACTGAATACAACACAATTGGTATCCCAGCAGAGCCAGCATTGCCTGTACTCAACAGTCTCTCTGGTCCTCACAATCATGAATCAGACTCTGTTCTGAATCCTCAACAGTCCTCTACTACTTTACCACAAGGAGAAAAAATACTACCTCATCAAACTACAGTATTCACTCCTATAAAAAAAAATGGACAAACTACAGCCAGCTTTCAAGCAGATTCTTCAGAATCTGAAGAAGCCTCCAATTATGAAGGACACTATGACACACTTGTTACAAATGAAAAGGAATCTTATCATGTAACCAGTCCTCAAAGCCACATAACTGTGTCAAGTTTAAAACATCAGCAGCTTCCCAACAGCTTTGTAACCTTAAAGGATACATTATCCCCACCTACAAAAAGACCGCAGGTTTTATCTCCAAATTTCCATTTAGAATTTGGAAATTCTGAATTTCCAAGCTCAAAAAAGCCACAGACAACAACCAATGAGAACATGATATCCCATTTTCAAGAAGTATCTACAGAATCATCTAGTTACACGGAGACATTTGAATACCGGCCACCTCATACTGAAAGACCTGCATATCCTACAGTGGGGTCTGTTCTTGATTCACACAGCAATAAACCTATTTCAATAGTAGAGACCCCGCAGTACTTCTCAAGCCATGTGAAATTAGATGGAGAATTACTTCACCAAAATAAGAAACCTGGAAGTCATTCCCTAAGTTCTACTTTAAATCCCCCAGATAAAACCACAGAAAAATATCCTACATTAAATAAAGGTAATCAAGAGTTTACTTCTACAACAGAATATAAGGTGGAGCTTTCCAGCATTGAAGGAACTGAAAGTTTCAAACCTCAGCAGCTTTTTAACAGTTTTCCAACCCCAAAGGAAACATTATCCCCTCCAAATCTTTATGAAGCAACAACAGTTCCCACACACACATTACAAATTTCAAGTTATGATCACACTACAAAAAACAGTGGTCTTATACCAAGCTCGCCTCCTCATGAAGAATCAACATATTTTGGTAGCGTTGAATACAGTGACCACGATATTACTAAAGAACCACCAAGTGTGTCTGAAACCCTTCCCCTTCCACTTCTTAAGTCTCAGCATTTGGTATCTGGGCATCTGAAACCCAAGGACAAAGTAGCTTCATTCATATACAAACCAACCCAACATTCATATGTCTCTGAAGTAGAAGTTCACAACGAAGAACCAAGTATTACAAAGGAACCGCAAGTACTACAAGAAAAACCTAATTATTCTACAGAAGTCCATCATCTACTTTCTAGCCATTCTCCAAGCATTCAAGAACTGTTTAATCATGCGGACAAAAATCAGTACCACGATACACACTCATCAACAATACTTTATCCTTCTACTACCAATTCCCCCTTCAAACCTATAAACACTACATCTAAATTTCAACCTCATATATCTAGTTTCATAAGACCACTAGATATTTCATCCACTTCAACTTCAAGTTCCCTATATCTTGATATCACTTCAACCTCTGAACCAGTGCCCCTCACATCAGGTTCTACTCTGAGTCAACACCACACTACTAATTCCCTCCCTCAGACTCAAGTGTCTAGCTCTATTTCTCATGTCCAGGATTCAACAAATCGACCTCAAGATGATGTTGATCATGAAAAAGACTACACATTATTCATCTCAAGTTCAAGACCTCAACAGATTGGATACATTGACAATCCAAGTCCTGAGTATCATAATATAAGTCCCTCTCTAAAGCCAGTGCAACAAAGGCCTGACTCTGATACAACTAATCATCAATATAGGGTAGATCACAGTCACAAACCACAGCCTAACATACCTAATTATACTCAGTCCAGTCACAAACCACTGCCTAACATACCTGATTATACTCAGTCCAGTCACAAACCACAACCTAACATACCTAATTATACTCAGCTCAGTCACAGACCACAACCTAACATACCTGATTATACTCAGTCCAGTTACAAACCACAGCCTAGCATACCTGATTATGCTCAGTTCAGTAACAAACCACAGCCTAACATACCTGATTATACTCAGTTCAGTCACAAACCACAGCCTAACATACCTGATTACACTCAGTCACATTCAGTTAACAATAAGGATGACCAACAGGTCATAGTTAAGGTCTGGAATCTTGTGGATGGTCAATTACAGCTTTCTGGCAGTCAGAAGGTTCCTATTTCTGAACTGGAAAAGGCTGGTATCTCTCTCAATACAAAATCTACAAAACACGATGATGGCAACATATACTATTTCAATGCTGATGACATTACAGATCATAAAAACTCAGATGTGAGTATTAACCATTCCTATCAGGAAGGTATTAAGATAACAACTCTGCTGCCTTCTAGATTAGATGAAACTACAGCTCAAGCTATCCCATCCGGTTTCACAAACTTGCCCCATGAATTGGGTCTGAATGCAAATTCACCATCTAATCTGGACAAACCAAGTACTACACAACTCCTTGACAAAGATTCTAGTTTCCTTTCAACCCACAGCTCACCTGAAAGGTTTGGTAATAAAGTTCAAAGTTCACAATCCAATTACCAAGATGATTTTAAGAAACTACTCCAGTTACACATGCAGAAAAAAGAGCCTTTACTAGATGCTGGACATGAAGCTAACCTAAATTCCAATCTACAGCCAAACATAACAGTCAATATATTTACAACTTCTGCTTCTCCTGTGTATTTTCCTTCAGCTTCTCAACAACCTTCACTCTTTACCACTCCTTCCTTGCCAATAAACAATCAGCATGAAAATTTAGTACTTACATCAGAAATACATAAACCACACATATTGCATCCTTTGAGTTCATCAAAACCAAATCCTACAGTTTCATATGGACCTCCGCTTCCAGTGGGTTACAATTTTTACCCACCTGCAAAACTAGATCATAAATTAGACATTTCATCGCCAACATACACAGATGACTCGAGTAATTCAAACTCTGACTCAAGTTTTCCCGATTATTCTCTGGCATACATAGGTGAAGAAAGTGATTCACCAAGTTCTACTTCAGCTTTACATCCTTTTCCCTCTCCACTGAATGCCAACACAAACAGAAACACAGTAAAGCAAGGACTTCCATTCTTGCAACATAATCCTGAAGACATATATAACAAGGGGACTGGTATAGCTAAACCACCAGTAATTCCCCAGTATAATATGCCTAATTCCTTCCCACATCAAAACATTCCATATGCATCTATACCTCATACTAACTTTGAATTGCTTAAACAAACACATGTAACTAATCCCCACCCACAGCCAGCTTCTTTCTCACAAAGTAGTATCCTGCATAACTTTCCAAACTTGAATGAACCGACTCACAATGCAGGTGTTTCTTATGTTTTAAATGATACCCCACAGAACTATGATGATGCCACTAAAAGAGTCACACAAACATCAAAAGCCCAACAGAATTTGAATTTCAAGCTTCCAATTATCCATTCCCCTACACATGAAGCTTCTAGCATATATACAAACATACCAGGACAAACCTATATTATCAATCCAACTAAAGAATATAATTCTCTTCCTCTGCATCCTCTTTATCACAATTATTTCCCAGGCACGCCAGTAAAGGAACCCGTCTTCAGCTCATTTATTCCTCCATCAAGGAATGGTCCATCATCCAGCAATGGCTCATCCCTGGGATTTTTCACTGTATCAACAAAGGCTCCAGTAGCAATGGCAACAAGTGTAAACGATTACCATCATAACTTTCCTCAAGTAACAGAAAAAACCACTACCGATCACTATGTCAAGCCTGCCAACGAACTGATAACATCAGAACCGTCTCCAACTACACAGGCTTCGTTAACCAGTTCTCTCATCCCACAGAATGTTGTTACTGATGATGCCAAGACCAATCCCTCACCAATGCTACCAGTAAACCTAAACAAAACACACAACATGACAAGCACTCCAGTTACTGAAAACAATGAAAAACCCAGTTATCAAGAACCTGACTCTAAGAATCCACAATATTTGACATTCGATAACAACAGTCATTTTACTAACAAACAGTCTCTTAACACAAGTGAAGTAAATTACCAACAAAATCTACACCTCAAACAGGCCCCCATCATACTTCAGAGTGGACACAAAAACCAAGAAAACTCATCATCTTCACAGCAGCCAACACTGCCTCCTAGTGCCTTTGGAGGAATAGGCAACCCTGCATTATTGGGAATACCAATTGACTTACAACAAAACAACGGTTATGCTGCCCCAACAGTAAAACCCAAAAATTCCAAGCCATTTCAAGCTTTTGGTGGGGTAGGTAATGATGCCTTAGAGAATTATCCTCTTTATGTTGGGGGAAATTTTGACAAAACTAATGATCCCAATAGATTTATCGCACTAAAAAATAATAATCCTCTTATTCAAAATAGGCCACCCAGTAGTAGTAGTAGTACAAGTAATTCAGCAACAAGTCAAGTGTACCATCCACAAATTACCTCAGGCCAGGTAAACAACAGCCTTAACCCTCCTGGAAGCATCTTCAGGAATTATGATCAAATACTTTCAGACCTACAAGAGCTAGAAACACTGGAAGCCCTCCTGGTTGAGCTGGAAGCCTTTGAGCCACAAACAGCTGAAACAATACGATTAATAGCAATTGAATCGATATTAGCAAGGAACCCTTCTTTGGTAGAATACTTAATTTCATCACAAACAAACATTCAAGAATCACGATCAGAACCTGAATCAACTGAGAGAACTGAATATGTAAGGTCTAATGAGAATAAAAATTTATATAATTCTTCACCCATGTACGACATCCCTCCAGAACTTCTAAAAAAATTCATAAACATTCACATAAAAAACCAAACAAGGCACACCAACATCCAAAAGGATTATACAAAGGCCCAAAGCAACATGGAAGGACCTCTTCACAGCTTAATTCAAGGAACTGGAAGCACACCTCCTTCACTAGTGGAGCTTCGAATAGCTCTTCAACAGCATTTACAGCATTCAATACCATTGAACACAAATGGAAATAACAGTGAGAATCATACCGTCAACATCACCCACTATGCACCAGTAAGACTGCCTGTGCCAGCAACACCATCTGTACCAGCAACAGTGCTTGTGCCACAAACACTGCCCAGTGTCCTTGCAGTAACAACTAGCAATGATAACCTGTCTTCAGAAATTTCATTACCAACAGAACAGGTAAGCGATGAAGCTATGTTGCAGTGCCTCAGAAGCATGTGGTGCTCTTTTGGTCTAGCACTAACAGTGGGTGTTGGTGCTGCCAGTGCAGTTGCAGCACCCTTTGTGACACCTGCCCTGGGGAGGAAACGAAGGGAAGTAGCAGAAGGACCTGTGGATGATACTCACAATTACATTAATACCTCCAACCCAACAGTTAACCTTTACGCTGCATTGGCAAAAGACCTGATGAATCATTCGAAAAGTGAGGATAACGAAAGAGAGGACGGACAAGATTTTGATATACTGCAGCAAATTTATCAAGAAGATATGACTGGAGTGGTTAAATCCATACTGTTAGCATTTAACATAACGAGTGAACTGTACTTACCCAATGCAATTCTTTTAAATATGTTTAATGACATTAACAGAGAAAACAATACGACTAAGCAGGGATTAGAAGACTCTCATAACTTTGACAAGCTACCTGTTTCTCACAGTGCTCTGGACGTTATAGATTCCCACATCGAAAACCAAGTAAAGCAAAATTCTACCTCCCACTTAACCAGCATCCTGTCTGTCAGCCCTGTGAAGGACGTGGAAACAACTCTCCACACTACTGCAGCGGGGTCAACCAGTACGACGAAAGTGGTTCCTAAGGCCAAAAAGAAAGGAGACCAATGCTCCGAAAATGATGGGTGCTCTATAGGCGTTGCTCTAGCCATAGCAGTGGTGCCTTTTCTAGCAGCTCCACTCTTAAGGAAGAAGAGGAGAAGAATAGTTGGAAGAGAGAGGTTAGAAGATGATTTGACACTCGATGAAATATTTCCTCCAGAGCTTCAATCTCTGCTGCCTGATTTGGAAAATGGACTGAATATTCACAAGCTTTTTAAGCAAGATGTCAGTGCTTCCTCAATGCCAGCAAATGTCAGCAATGACGGAAATTGAATGAAGTGTGAATTCAGTACCCATGAATTCATCTAAAACTTAGTAGTGCTAAGTAAACTACTCGTATTCCAGCTTTGTGAACTCAATGAAACCTAGGGGAACTTTACCAATTCGTGGGCATTAATGTAGTATATAGTACTTGATCATAAGCCACTTTATTATACTTAAAGCATGTAAATACACACAGCTTATATATACACTATGCATACGAGCACAGGGGCACACTGCTTGTTCACTGAGAAATTAATGAACGCCAAGAGACAGAGCTTGTAAAAACATAACATTATTCAAAAAAATAAATAAATAAAAACATTTTTAAATACTGTATATACAAAACAAGGCAAAGAAACCATAGACATTATGGGAAAATGACTAAGGGTTCCAACTGCTTACCTAAAGCTATACCTCACCTTACCATACCTACTAAAAAACTGAAAATGTTATATAATGTGTTCATTATCATATGTATTATTTGCCTTTTTGGATTAATAAATATAGACCCAATTTTTGCTTTACTTTTCATTTCGGTGTCCTTTTTCTTTGATTTTTCAAATCTGGTCAGATTTTGATAAAGTTATCACAAGGTGCATGTTCAGGTAGTTTTGTTTGTTTGTATGGCGTTTTTACATTGCATGGAACCAGTGGTTATTCAGCAACGGGACCAACAGCTTTACGCGACTTCCGAGACTCGAACTCCCAGCCACCGAGGTGGCAGGCCAAGACCATAGCGATCCCATCACTGAGGCGGTAAGGTTCAGGTAGCTGAATCTGAACTGATAGCATTAACAACTGGATCATTCATGTCAGCGCAATTGACTTTTCAAATATTAACGGCACTTGAGAAAGAGGGCAAATGCCACTAGTTGACAGTTATGAGTTTTTGTGTAAACTAAGGATGCAACAACTGCTGTTCTAAGAGTGGAATTAATAGGGTCACAGATCATTAAGTAAGAAGAGAAAAAGTCTACAGCAAACAAAGGCTGCCTTTAAGAAAAGGACACAGCAAACAAAGGCTGCCTTCAAGAAAGGGCATCACTTTAGTACAAGGGGATAATAGTTGAAAAAAAAAAAGAATGGTTGAAAATAAAAAAAAATAAAAAATGTCCTCAGATGATGTCCAGGAAGATGTTATGAAAAACTTAAGATAACCCTTGTAAAAAAGAAGATAATGTATCAAGATTTGGCAGATAATCATTAGAAATGGAGAAGAGCCTCTAAAGAAATGCAAGAGCCATAGTAAATACTAATGACAATTAAGATATATATATATATATATATATATATATATATATATATATAGTAATATATTTTTACGTATGAGCCTGGCCTTGAAAGAACTACGATACGTAAACAGGAAAAGTTCAGGGAAAACGAGATGAAATTACTTGAACTTACCGTAAAACTGATTTATAGTGAATATTTACTCTAGAAGAACAGGTCGCCAGAAACTCAGCTAAATACTTTACAGCTATTTATTTACAAAAGGCTCGTACTGGCCTGGAGAAAAGTAAATGCTATTGGTCCCCACGTGGACTTATAATCTCTCACAAATGGATAAATAGATGGCTCAAAACTGGAATTGATAAAAGCTGGTTTCATAATCTTGCAGGAATGCAACACTTGCAGGCAGACAGACTTCGCACGTGACTCAGGGAATCTGGAAAAAGGATCCCAGATTAACCAAGATAAAAGGAAAAGGATTTCTTTTTATCAGTTACTATTATTTCGTTCTCTAACACTGGGGAAAAGGAACTTTAATGTTTCACTGAGGTATGCAATGGCTTCATTTGTCTGGGACGATCACACAAGGGAAACAATGCGGCCATGAGGCAGTGAGAGGGAACAAAGGGAAGAGTTCTTTTTGGTTTTGAAATTGAATTGGGAAAATGAGGATCAAATAGATAATAGGATGTAAGGGACTGGCAATATGCTGTTTCACAAGACGTACCTGGATGTCGTGTTCGGAGTGGATCGTTTGAGAAAAAATGTGGCCTGGCCTTGTCTCAGGCCTGGGTCTCTGGCGCGCCACTAACGCCATGGATAGGCCTAAATGGAAGGCAGGTGGTCGGACATCCGTCCGAAGTCACGACTGGAGACGACTGGGCAGATCACAGGTGTTTGCCTGGGTGTTGGGAGTCAGCTTAACCCCCGACGAGCAGGGCAAATTCCTGGAAACAGAACATACAGCCAGCACAGGGTTCACAGGAAAATGAGCTTAAGATATAGGCTTAAGAAGTACCAGTCTGCCTACATCCTTCCCTTCGAGATACGTCCCTAAAGCTGACAAGAGTCTATTTTCCCCAACTTAGGAACCCCCCTATCTCTGGCTGGCGGGTTTTGGTTTCCCGCGTTTCCTAAAAATCAGCTGATATTTGGAGGAAATGGCTGCCGTTTTCCAAATCAAACTAATTAACTAATTACTGGGTAGACGAAGAGATCTATAAACGTCACAGCTCCCCCTGTTAAGAAGGCATTCACTCCCTTTCGGGCGTGAAGGTCTTGGCTTAAATAAGTTGATCATCTCGACTACCCAGTTCTCCTACTCTAACTTGAAGTTTTTAGAGCAGCGATACAGCTAACTACAGTGGCCTACCTAACTTATAGGCAGAGATGCTAAGTGTACTAACTTAATGGAGTAATGTAGTCTAGCCTAAGTAAGAACTCTGGTTGTCGGTGACGAACAGTCTACTCTACCCCTAGATAAGGTTACTTGAAAATTCTACTTGCTACTAACCTAATGCCCTGGTACTAAATCATTAGCCTAACCTACTCATTACAGTTAATTCGAGACACAATCATTCCAGAGTGTTGTACGCACAGCAGCAGTTCAGCGACGGAATTGTTAAAATACATGATGTGAGGTAATGATGCGTGAGGATGATGAGGGGTTAGTTGACCAGGATGGAAATGCAATGAGGTAATTATGACATTTACATGAGTGTTAGTATCACAATTTCTAGGGGTTAGAGGGTTAGTTTACTGGCAGAGATCAGGCTGGTTACCTTCTCTGGGTAGGTGCCAGGATCACTCTGCAAATGAATGTGACACTGGTACCTCGGGCACAGGTGTCAAGGAGAGCATGTTGCTCTTTGGTTAGTGTGTTAATGATTTGTTACGTCCCTTCTTCTTCTTCTTATTTCTCCAGGACCTGGCTATATCAGTCCTTGGAGTAGACGGCGGCACCGGCTCTGTGGTAAGGCCAGAAACGCCGTCAGGAGCAGAGGCAGTGGTAGCCTGAGGGATTTCAGGAGAACACCCTACTTCGGTATCTGCAGCAACCGTCGTAGAGGTGGAACCTACTGCAGGGGAGGCCCTCACTTCAGCTGCTGCGACAGCCGTCGTAAGGGGAAAACTCCAGGCTGACTCCGTGTCGGGCAGTTCCTGGTTTCCAGAGGAGGTATGAAGGTAAGGTCTGCCGGAGGTTCATCCTCGGGCGACAGAGGTGAGGCTGAAGAAGAATTATGGGCTGGAGATTGGCCATGGGCTGCGGTAAGCTCCATGCCTGTTGGAGGATCTCCTGTAGGAGGATCCTTGATTAGGTTAGGTGCCGGTGCTAGCTCGGGGCCAGGCGCAGAGGTCAAGTTCGGTGGTGGCTCTACTCCAGGCTGGACGGAGCTTGGCCACTGCCCAGTGCTGCCAAGTGGCACTGGCAGAGAGTTGAGGTCGACTGGACCTGCGGGTACCGGAGGTGCAATACCTCTCAGCGTGCCCTTGGAAATGGGAGACAGAGGCTCCTGTCTCTTTTGGAAGGCTAAGCCTTGTGGAACATGGACAGTGTCCGCTGCTGGTAGTCGGCTAGGGCACCTAGGCCAATTCATAGAGTGCCCTAGTACGTTGCAGGTCTTGCAACGGAACTGTGAATGATCAATCTCCCTCCTTGGTAGCGGGGGAGACTGTTGGTGGACGTACTTCCTGGAGGAAGTAGAATTTCGATGACTCCTTGCTTTGGAGTGATTATTTGTGGGGTTAGGACCCCAAGGCTTTGAACTGTGAGGGAGACTTCATGTCTTGCCCTAGGAGGAGGTCGTAACTCCTGGCAATGTAGCTTGCAACTGCAAGGTACATACTTTGGAAAAATGAGGTCGGTGGACCTCAATTGGACGGTCGGAAGGATCAGCTTGATATGGTTGATACCTTCAATGGTGATTAAGTGACGTCTATCGACGTTAGCCCCTCGGAGAGGTTCGATCTTCCCCGTATCAGGGAAGATTTTGGGCGCCAGAGTCGTCGTAGGCTCTGACGCGGCTTGGCTGATAATGGCTTTGGAGGGGTGCGATGGTTATAGGGTCCTTAGCTGGGGGTCCTAGTGAGGAAGAATTGGTGATGGCCATTGCGATGGCAGGAATATTACAATTTGCGCACCCCTCCATAGTTGGCAGATATGTGACCCTTGCGGCCACAGTCGCGGCAGAACTTGTTCCAGAACCTCTTCCGTGGCACTGGACGGTAAGGCCGAGATGGCCCCACAGGTTGCGAATCTGTGGAGTCACCAAGGCTGGCAGTGTGCTCTGGCACAGGTGAAGAGTCCTCTCTGGCAGTAATTTGAGGTAGGGAGGTTAAGGAAACCTCTGTTGAATCACCCTAGAAACAAGTCCGGGGTCCAACTGGTGGGCTTACCTCTTCCAAAAGGGAGGAGGTAGGCGGTAAAATGGTAAAAGGCTGGCAGGATGCGGCCAGGAATTTCTATCTTGGGCACTGGATCAGGACCAGGCTCACGATAGAAAGGATGTCAGGCTGACCAGAGACGGCAGGACTAAGAGATACAGTGGGTGCAGGGCTGGAAGCTGGCAGAGTGGCTGGAGCTAAGATACTCTCCTTACGGGCCTTCTCCCGCTTGGATTTCGAGTTCCTTCTCCTTGAGAGCAAGCTCATGTTTTCTCTCTTCTTCCCTTGCCTTCCTTTCTGCTTCTCTGGCTTTTCTCTGGTTTTCCTTTTCTTCCCTTTCTTGCAGGCGCGCAGCATCCTGCTGCGCCTTTAAAACCACTGGTCCAGTGCTGGTCCAGTGTAACCGGCACCTCCTTGCCCAGAGTTATGAGGATTCGGAGCTTCTCTAGCTCATGGCAAAGAAGTCGTGGGAAAGCATGGGAAGACATTTTCCCTTAGGCTGCAGTAGAGGTTCAGATGAAAAATGAAAATAATTTCCAGGAAAGGTACTGAATGGAATGGGAGTGCCTACTGGGTAAAGTGGCACTCACTTGGAAAGGTGTTCTGCGACGTGGTAGTGAAAAAAGTCTGAAAAGACTGGGTGCTCTGGGGCACTTCGGGAATGGCACCTTCTGATGAGGTGAGACAATCAAATGGAATGTGCGGTGTACGTCACACTAAGGACGGACACGCAGGTTTGACAGCACTTAGGGCTGGTATTGCGGCACTTTGGGAGGCGTTTCCCTGGTTGAGCGTTCCGAAGGATCACTGACCCTTGTACACGAACACTAATGAATTGGGCGTTCCGTAAGGACGGACACGCAGGTTTGACAGCACTTAGGGCTGGTATTGCGGCACTTCGGGAGGCGTTCCCTTGTTGAGTGTTCCGAAGGATCACTGACCCTTGTACAACGGACACACTAATCAATTGGGCGTTCCGTAAGGACGGACACGCAGGTAGAATGGCTACCTGTACGGCCTGTACAGGTGAAATGGCACTTATAAGGAGGCGTTCTTTTGGACAGCACTAGTAGTGCTGGTGTGTCCCGGACACTACATGCAGTATACTTAAATATACTGAAGTGAAATGGTACTCTGTTCGTGGCAGAATGTAATGGTGGAGGAGAGAAAGTAAAAGGTGGGAGTACTTCAGCAGCCAGCCGATGGACAGTGTCACGAATTAGTGGCACTGTAAAAATGGTAAGACCTGATGTGCACTGGTGGTGGCCAGTCCTGAACTGGTAACGACTTCCCTGTCTGGAAGTAATGAATTTGCGTGCACACTGTGCGGTTGGTGCTTGCAGTATATGCAAGTCTTTTGTGAAAAAATTAGAAAAGACCACTCGGGCAACGACAGGTGATGATAATTTTAGAAATGCTCAGTCCCTCGCTGAAGTACTCGGTATATAAAATAAAGCTTGCAACTGCAATGGACACAGGCGCGTACGTATCACGCTCAGTGTAAATAAAGACACAAGAGACTAAAATACTGTTAGTTCTGCATGCTATAAGTAATGAATGTAGTACTCTGGCTTCGTGAATAATGGGTTCTCTCTCTCTCTCTCTCTCGCTCTCTCTCTCTCTCTCTCTCTCTCTCTCTCTCTCTCTCTCGCTCTCTCTCTCTCTCTGAGAGGGTGAAAATGATATATGAAAAACTCCTTGTATTAATTGAACTAATATGTTAGTTTAATATGACGCAACTTGCGTTAAATGATTTACTTACACGTTAGACGTGTAATGAAAGAATTGCTTTGGATAACGTTTTATGAAAATGATAACGCGCTCGTGGTGAACGATTTTTACGTTACTGGTAGCGGCTCGCGCTTATGAAATGATTTGCGTTTCAATATGAATTTACTACAATGACGCATTTTACTCTTTGAAGATTGACGTTAACTTTACGTAAGGATACTAGGTCCCTGTGACAAGTGAAATGACGGTAAGGATTTTAAAAGGAGATGTTAGCAAACATTTGTAAATGGAAAAAGGTTACGTTTAGTCCGAAGTGGAATGAAACTTTCGCTCAGCGAGCGAGTGAGCGATGCGACGTGAAACGCGGTGAGCGAGCTGGGCAGCGTGTCTTCAAACAGCTGATTCTCTGTAAACGCGAGGCGATTTACAACACGAAATTCTAGTTTCTTATTCAAGGCGAATTACGTTAATTTCTCTGGCAGAACGATAGATACTAGTACCGAGAATAATATTATTTACGTTACTTTCAAGACTTACGTTACTTTGCTTAAATCGTTGAGATAATGCTTAAAGGGATAAAACATGGCTGCCGCTTTGTGAGAAACAAAGGTTGGTTGAGACAGCGCAGGCGCGAAGCTTACCTGGGAGAGCGTGTACGCTCAGCTTAATTAAGCTGAGAGCTAAGTTTGGTTACCAACACTTGGAATGAAACCTACGTTAAAATGAATTCCCTAACATATCACAGACAAAAGAATTGTACACTTCTTTTGCCGTAACTATTAGTAAAACACTCCTAACTAGCTAGGCTTTCTACACAATAAACCCTGGCAAAGCACTTCCTAGTTTGATCTGGTACTTTCTGGCATCTATACACACGTGTTCTGTCTCGTCAGACGAGAACAATGCATTTACAAAATAACAGAATTCGCTCGGCGCTTCGCCGTTACAATATAATAATATTTCTCACTTAACACTCTTTTAAACACTTCATAAATAAAAATACTTAAACGTACCTTAAGCTAACATTGGTTATAAAATAATCATATTATGAATGAATGGTATACCTTACAGTGAGCCAGTGTGTGTCTTCCCTCGCAAGTGTGCTTTGTTTTTTCCGCTTTGAAAAACATTTACATTCGTTTTACAAGGGATAACGCGATTTACAAGCTTTTTTTAAGCAAGCTAGGTTCAAATCCTCGGCGAGGTCGACAATTTTACGTATGAGCCTGGCCTTGAAAGAACTACGATACGTAAACAGGAAAAGTTCAGGGAGAACGAGATGAAATTACTTGAACTTACCGTAAAACTGATTTATAGTGAATATTTACTCTAGAGGAACAGGTCGCCAGAAACTCAGCTAAATACTTTACAGCTATTTATTTACAAAAGGCTCGTACTGGCCTGGAGAAAAGTAAATGCTATTGGTCCCCACGTGGACTTATAATCTTTTCACAAATGGATATAGATGGCTCAAAATGGAATTGATAAAAGCTGGTTTCATAATCTTGCGGGAATGCAACATTTGCGGGCAGACAGACTTCGCACGTGACTCAGGGAATCTGGAAAAAGGATCCCAGATTAACCAAGATAAAAGGAAAAGGATTTCTTTTTATCAGTTACTATTATTTCGTTCTCTAACACTGGGGAAAAGGAACTTTAATGTTTCACTGAGGTATGCAATGACTTCATTTGTCTGGGACGATCACACAAGGGGAAACATGCGGCCATGGGGCAGTGAGAGGGAACAAAGGGATGAGTTCTTTTTTTGGTTTTGGAAAGTTGAACTGAGAAAATGAGATCAAATAGATAATAGGATGTAAGGGACTGGCAATATGCTGTTTCACAAGACGTACCTGCATGTTGTGTTCAGTGGATCTTTGTAGAAAAATGTGGCCTGGCTTTGTCTCAGGCCTGGGTCTCTTGGCGCGCCACAACTAACGCCATGGATAGGCCTAAATGGAAGGCAGGTGGTCGGACATCTGTCCGAGGGTCACGTCTGGAGACGACTGGGGCAGATTGCAGGTGTTTTGCCTGGGTGTTGGGAGTCAGCTTAACCCCCGACGAGCAGGCAAAATCCTGGAAACAGAACATACATGCCAGCACAGGGTTCACAGGAAAAAGAGCTTAGATATAGGCTTAAGAAGTACCAGTCTGCCTACATCCTCCCCTTCGAGATACGTCCCTAAAGCTGACAAGTCTATTTTCCCCCACTTAGGAACCCCCTATCTCTGGCTGGCGGGTTTTGGTTTCCCGCGTTTACTAAAAATCAAATGATATTTGGAGGAAAATGGCTGCCGTTTTCCAAATCAAACTATTAACTAATACTGGGTAGACGAAGAGATCTATAAACGTCACAATATATATATATTATATCTATTGCTACTTTCAAAATGCATGTTTTCCCCTCTTTGAAATGTCATGTAGATTGTGCAACATTTTTTCAGATTCCTCGATAGCTTAGAATAGGATGTTTTTAAAATGTGTGTTCAGATTTTGCATTGCATGTTGTAAAGGATATATATATAACGTAAAGAGATTTTTCTTTGTCTTTTTGAAGCTATGAATGTTTAACTTTTTTATGTCGACACTTTAAGATTGGAGTGTCTGCGAGATCCGTTTGCTTTCCTAAATCTGTCAACGCGTGTGATAGCGAGAGAATTGAGTCTTGCTTTGTTGTTATTAAAACATGTCAATCTTAATTATCGTTCAGCCTCCGTTTTCGATCGGGTTACGTGTCTTTCTTTTTTTTTTTTAACAGACTGGACTCGTACGCGTATGTCTTAGATCAAAACCACTGCAGATTGCATATTTTTCTTTATGAAGATTGCATCAGATTTCCAAGCTACTGGAAGCATTCGTGACAAGAACGTTTTGTATCATATCTGCCCTCTTCAGTTTCCGTAAAGGAAGAAAATTCCATTCTATCTTAGGACCTCGAGGCAGTCAGATCTCTCTCTCTCTCGCTCTCTCTCTCTCTCTCTTCCTCGACATCGAGATTATATTAACGAAACGTAAATTGGTCACTCGTAACTTGTGAGAATTTCATATTTGATATTTCTTAGAGTTTATTTATTATTATTTAGTTTCTTTTGTGAATCTGAACAGACATTATTTCGTAACGGCGCCTGGTTTTTGTGAAATTGTGTAAGACAAGACTGCAGCAGAGAAAGAAGTTTGGTATACCAAAAAGGTAAAGTGTTATATTTTATTAGTTGCTACTAAATAAACGGTTTAGGAACTGTGTTTAACTAATAACGGATAGGAATTGTGTTAACTAATAATGGATAGGGAGTGGTTAACTAATAAAGTTAGGAACTGTGGTTAACTAATAACTAATACAGGTGTTTACGAAGTTTGGTAAAACTGATGTTTTTGAGTGAAAACATTTACACTTTTCACATTGCTGATTTTTGAGTTTGTGATTGTTCCATTGTTTGTGCACTATTTCATTTTCTTATTGAAGTGTGTCTTTTTATTTTATGTTTTCATTTGCATTCACAATTTAATTGACTTTGTTATTTTCATTGCTTAATCATTGCACATTTACTTAAATCTAACATTTATGAATTAATTTGCATTTACTTAGAATTCTTTTCAAGTTTTGTGTTGTTAGCACTTGTGAATTAATTTCAAATTTTCAATTTATTGCCTAACACTTTTGAATTTTGATTGAATTAATTTTCTTGAATTTTGTGATAAATTAATTTTGATTTAATTTTACTTAATTTTATTCAGAATTAATTAAACTTTACTTTGTTTTCAAGTAACGTAATTTTCCCTGATATATTGAATTTCACTTATAAATTTTGAATTTAATAATAAATTTTTTGTATTTAAAATTTTTTATAAGTGTTTTCTTTATCTTCCACCAGTATAAGTATATTTAATTATGATTATATTTATGTTAGGTAGAAACATAGAGTGGTAATTGATTTTGCTTTCCTTCAATTTATTTGAGTGACTTAGAACCAGGGAAGTACTTAGACTTCTGAAATCAGGGAAATACTTAGACTTTTAAAGTTATTGATGGAGTGATGCCCTTTGATTAATTTAATTACTTACAAGATTACCTCACACCTGTTTGATGAACTTAGTCTGATTTTCTGCAATACTGGTAAATGTTAAGGGATCAATGTTGCCTTTAGAGTATTCAGTCGTTTAAACGTGTTATGAGGGTTCAGGTGTCTGGCTTTTGGTGAGGTAATATTTGATGCAAGGTAACCAGATACTTGGCACTTCGTAACATTGTTTAATGGTGCCCCACAGACCCGGAAAGCAGATTTCATTATCACTCTAGAATATCTGGTGGTGTTAAGATATATTTTGTTAGGAGAGTGACCATATAGTTTTTTTTTGTTTTGCATTTATTGTATTGAATTGTAAGTTGATAACTTAGAGGAAAATGGCTCAGTTCAATGTTCAGGAATTTTTAGCAGCCCCTTCCATCCAAGTTTTTGTCTAAAACCACTCTGTCTAGAGCACAGTGGAGCGCTTTAGCAGAGGCATGTGGTGGTTATGTGTCTACTAGTATGGTAAAGGCACAAATAAAATGTATTGCTATGGAATCATTGATAAACTCTGGTAGAATAACTGATGAAGATGAGTTAGAATTGGCTCAAGAGTTGTTTGAACGTTAGCACGTGCTGATCTCATAAATAAGCAAGCAGAAAAGAAAGAGAAAAGTGATGCAGAGTTAGAGCTTAGACGCATTGAAGCAGAAGAGAATTTGATTAAGCTAAAAATGCTTGCTGAAAGAGAGAGAATGCTTGCTGAAAGAGAGAGAATGCAAGCTGAAAGAGAAAGAATAGACATGGAAAAACAAGAAAGAAGAGAAAGATAAGAACAAGCAGCAGAAGAGGAAAGAGAAAGGATAAAAGAGGAAAGAGAAATTGCAAGACATGAAAGGGAAATGGAATTAATAAGAGCTAGATCCACATTACCTGTAACCCCGCCTCTAACCCTAACCAAGGTAATCAAGACCCTGTATTTGATGTAGTGAGAGTACAGAAGTTAATCCCTAAGTTTACTGAAGAAGCTCCAGATGAGTTTTTTGATCACTTTGAGAAAGTGGCTTCAGGTATGGGATGGCCAGAGGATAAATGGTCAGTTTTGCTACAAGTCTCTTGATTGATAAAGGGAGAAGTGCTTATCTATCCTTAACAGCTGATCAGTGTAAAGACTACAAGGTACTTAAACACAGTGTGCTACAAGTTTACCAGATGACCCCAGAGTACTACAATGAGAGATTCAGAAACTTGAGAAAAGATGAGAAGGGAACATTCTTAGATTATGCTTACAAAGTGAGAAGGTGTTTTTCAAACGTTGGGGTAGAAGCTGCTAAAGTAAAAACTTTTGATGAGTTAGAAGAGTTACTTGTTCTTGAACAGTATCTTAAGGGAATTCCTGAACATATAAGAGCCTATTTAAGAGAGAGAGAAGTGAAGAAACTTGACAAAGCTGCTACACTCAGTGAAGATTACAATATAATCAGTAGTAAACGTAATTACAATGTCAAGTACCAGAGTCAACAACGCCCAGGTTTTAAGTCTTTTCCAAATAACAGGAACAAATTTAATGGGAAACCTACAGTGATACTACTAAGAGTACACAAGTAATACACCTCAGCAAACTAATGTGAAATCCTCATCCAGTTTTTCAAGACAGTTACAGAAACCTAATGTTGTCTGTTTTCAAGTGTGGAAGAGTAGACACTACAGTCAAGAGTTGTTACCGGAATCAACAGCAGTCAAAACCAGTTGGTCAAGTTGTAAAAGGCGACCAGGTGAACAAACTACGAAGAGCAGTGTGGGAAAGAATCAGACTCCACAGAAGAATGAAACTAAACAAGCTGAATGTTTAGTTTAGCAACCAGTGGAAATGTTACCTCAAGCAGTGAGTGGTTTAGCAGTGTGGAGGCTTTTAAGCCATATATCTATGAGGGTATGCTGTCAACTCAAGAAGGAAGTATGCAGGTACCAGTCAAGATATTACGTGATACAGGGAGTAACCATAGTGTGGTAGTACGTGGTTCTCACCCTCAGTTGGAGAAGTCTCTCACGGAGGATTCAGTTTATTTTGAAGGTATAGGAGGAGAGGAAGTAACTCCTATATGCCGCTTATACCTATCATGTGAATTGGTGACAGGGAATGTTGATTTTGCTGTAAAGGACTCACTGGCTGTAGAAGGTATACATGTTCTGTTGGGGAATGAAGTTGGTGGTGTGCCATTTATTCCTTGTCCTGTAGTGACAGACAAACCATTGAGGATTAGTCCTACAGTAGAGTTGGAGAAGAATAACTCCCACCTGTTTCCTAATTGTGTAACTACCAGAAGTATGAAGAGGACTACGACTGTAAGTGAAGAAACTGAGGATTTACACACACAAAAAGGATCAAGTGAAGGATCTTTGTGCTTAGAAGAATTGTTCCAGGGAAGTGAAGTTTCCCATAGTGCTGACCAAGAAGAGATTTTCCCAAGAAGATGAAGAAGACGACAACGATTGAAGAAGAAGAACCTGATGTTCCTGAAGAGACTCCGAGTAGTCAGAGTGTTGCTGAAGACAGTAGTGAAACTACAGTAGCTGAGTTAGCAGATATTGAGAATTCAACCCTTGAAGTTGGTCAAGTGACAAGAGAGAAGCTGATGGACTTGCAGAAGAAGGATGCATGTTTAACTGATTTGTTCTTCAAGTTGTTGACGAGAAGATATGCAACAAACTCCTACCTGTTACTATCTGAAGGAAGGTTTACTGATGAGGAAGTATAGACCTACAGATATACCAGGAGTGCTGTATGGGGCGAATATCATCAAATTTTGATTCCATATCTGTTGAGAAAGCAAGTGGTTGCAGTAGCTCTTGAGTCTGGACATATGGGAATCAGGAAGACTGTGGAGAAGATCATGAAATATTTTTTCTGGCCTGGACTTCACAAAGATGTTAGTAGGTTTTGTCGTGAGTGTCATACCTGCCAGATAGCTGAAAACCGAATGAAACCATCAAGAAAGCCCCCCTACAACCTATAGAAGTTAGAGGAGAACCCTTTAGCAAAGTGATTATAGATATGGTTGGACCGCTGCCGAAGACAAAGAAAGGAAATGAGTATTTGTTGACATTAATGTGTACTGTGACAAGGTATCCAGAAGCAATCCCTGTTAGAAACATATCTGCCAAGATAGTTGTTGAAAAACTTGTGGAGTTTTTCTCAAAGTTTGGAATACCAGAAATAGTACAAAGTGACAGAGGAACAAACTTTACTTCAAAGTTATTCCAGGATGTGATGAATTTGTTAGGAGTGAAACAACAGTTATCCACTGCCTATCATCCAGAAACTCAAGGTGCCTTAGAAAGGTTCCACCAGACATTGAAAAGTATGCTGACAAAGTATTGTTCTGAGTCAGGAAGAGAATGGGATGTTTGTTTACCATTAATGTTGTTTGAAATTAGGAGTGCTTATCAAGAAAGTATGGGATGTTTCACCTAATGAGATAATTTTTGATTTTTGGAAGAGAAGTTAGAGGACCGTTGAAGATTCTTGCAGAAAATTGGGAAGAAATCAAGAGGAAAGCCAAGGAGAGTATGTGAAGAATTTAAGGAAAAGGTTGAAAGAGATTAGAAAATTCTCTTTAGAAAAATTGAAAATGAGTCAAGAGAAATGAAAAGGAGATTTGATGCTAAGACTAAGCTAAGAAGTTTTTAGTGTTTGGTCAACAAGTGTTTAGTGTTCTTACCTGTCAAGAGATTTCCCCTCACTAATAAATTTTCAAGGTCCTTACAAGATAATTCAGAAGTTAAGGGATAGAACTATGTGATTGAAACACCAGAAAAGAAGAAGCAAAGGAAGATACGTGTGAACCTCTTGAAACCTTATTTCTCAGAAACTAAAACTGAAACTGTGTCAGTAACCCAAACAACTTTATCTACAGAAGACGATGATGGCTACGAATTGGGAACTGCAAGCAAGATGAATAATTCTTCAATTCTGGAAAATTTGGAGGATAAATTGAAACATCTGAGTGTTGAACAAGGTGAAGACTTAAGTGACGTAATTAGAAGTTTTCCAGAAATTTTTCAGATGTGCCTAGACGTACTGATCTGACCAAGCATGAAATCAAGATTCAAGAAGATGGAAGACCTTTCAAGCAAAGAGCCTATCACTTATCAACCGTATCATCGAGATGTTTTGAAGAAAGAATTTGAGTATTTGCTGCAACATGGATTAGCAGAACCCAGTTCAAGTCACTTTAGTTCTCCATGTGTATTGGTGAAGAACCGGATGGTTCCTTTAGGACGTGTACTGATTATAGGAAGCTGAATTCTATCAGTGTGGCTGATAATTATCCTTTTGCCTCTTATAGATCAGTTACTTGATAATATTGGGCAAGCCAAGTTTGTTTCCAAGATAGACTTGTTGAAAGGATATTATCAAATTCCCTTAGATGAGAATGCGAAGTTGCTGTCAGCTTTTATTACTCCATTTGGACTATATCAGTATACTGTTCTGCCGTTTGGACTGATGAATGCACCCGCAACATTTCAACGAGTGATGGATCAACTGCTAGGATCAATAGAAGGAGTAGGTGTATACCTAGATGACATCGTGATTTACTCTACAACGTGGGAAGAACATCTGAAGATTCTGAGGAAAGTTTCAAGAAACTACTAGAAGCAGGATTAACAGTCAACTTAGAGAAGAGTGATTTTGGAAAGGCAACAACTGTGAGTTATCTTGGGTTTGAAGTTGGGAAAGGCCTTCTTGCTCCAGTAAATGCTAATGTAGAAGGTATCCATAAGGCTACCCCACTACTACCAGGAAACAGCTACAGAGATTTTTAGGCATGGCTGGTTTCTATCCTCGTTTTTGCCCAATTTTCTCAGCCATAGTAGCTCCTTGACGACTTAACTAGTCCCCAAAGCTAAGTTTATTTGGACTCCAGAAGTGTCAAGAATCCTTTGAGAAGGTAAAAGCCATTTTAACTTCAAGACCAGTACTTCAAGCTCCAGACTTCGACAAGAAATTTGTGATACAAGTTGATGCGTCGGACTGTGGTGTTGGAGCTGTTCTACTTCAAGAAGATGAAAATAATATCTACCATCCTGTGTGCTTCATGTCTACAAAATTGAAAAAACATCAGAAAGTATATTCGACAATTGAGAAGGAAACTTTAGCCTTAATCACCGCATTGAAAAAATTTGAAGTGTATGTGAATAGACCTAGGAATGAGAAATTTTAGTGTTGTCTGATCACAATCCACTATCATTTATACCCAGAAAAAGAAAAATCATAATCAAAGACTGACCAGGTGGTCTTTTGTGTCTGCAACAGTATAACTTAAGAGTGCAGCACTTAGTGGCAAAAACAATGTAGTTGCTGATTATTTATCTCGTTGCGAATCGTTGGATTCAACACCGTGATAAAAAATCTTCTGGGGGGAGGTATATTTATATTGCTAACTTTCAAAATGCATGTTTCCCCTCTTTGAAATGTCATGTAAGATTGTGCAACAATTTTTTCAGATTCCTAGATAGCTTAAAAATCAGGATGTTTTAAAATGTGTGTTAGATTTCGCATTGCATGTTGTAAAAGAATATATATATAACGTAAAGAGATTTTTCTTTGTCTTTTTGAAGCTATGAATGTTTAACTTTTATGTCGACACTTTAAGATTGGAGTGTCTGCGAGATCCGTTTGCTTTCCTAAATCTGTCAACGCGTGTGATAGCGAGAGAATTGAGTCTTGCGTTGTTATTAAAACATGTCAATCTTAATTATCGTTCAGACCTCCGTTTCGATCGGGTACGTGTCTTTCTTTTTTTTTTTAAGAGACTGGACTCGTACGCGTATGTCTTAGATCAAAACCACGTGCAGATTGAATATTTCTTTATGAAGATTGCGTCAGATTTCCAAGCTACTGGAACATTCGTGACAAGAACGTTTTGTATCATATCTGCCCTCTTCAGTTTCCGTAAAGGAAGAAAATTCCATTCTATCTTAGACCTTGAGGCAGTCAGATCTCTCTTTCTCTCGCTCTCTCTCTCCCTCGACATTGAGATTATATTAACGTAACGTAAATTGGTCACTCGTAACTTGTGAGAATTTCTATATTTGATATTTCTTAGAGTTTATTTATTATTATTTAGTTTTCTTTTGTGGAATCTGACAGATTATTTTTTCGTAACGGCGCCTGGTTTTTGTGAAATTGTGTAAGACAAGACTGCAGCAGAGAAAGAAGTTGGTATACCAAAAGGTAAAGTGTTATATTTTTATTAGTTGCAACTAATAATGGTTAGGAACAGTGTTTAACTAATAACAGATAGGAATTGTTTAACTAATAATGGATAGTGGGAGTGGTGGTTAACTAATAATTGTTAGGAACTGTGGTTAACTAATAACTAATAACAGGTGTTTACGAAGGTTTGGTAAAAACTGATGTTTTGAGTGAAAACATTTACACTTTTTTTTATACATTGCTGATTTTTGTGTTTGTGATTGCTCCATTGTTTGTGCACTATTTCATTTTTCTTATTGAAGTGTGTCCTTTTTAGTTTCTTTTTTATTTTATATTTTCATTTGCATTCACAATTTAATTTGACTTAGTTATTTTCATTGCTTAATCATTGCACATTTAATTAAATCTAACATTTATGAATTAATTTGCATTTTACTTAGAATTCTTTTAAAGTTTTGTTGTTGTTTAGCCAACTTGTGAATTAATTTCAAATTTTCATTATTGCCTAACACTTTTGAATTTTGATTGAATTAATTTTTTTGAATTTTGTGATAAATTAATTTTGATTTAATTTTACTTAATTTTATTCACGAATTAATTAAACTTACTTTGTTTTCAAGTAACAGTAATTTTCCCTGATATATGAATTTCACTTATAAATTTTGAATTTAATAATAAATTTTGTATTTATTTGTTTTTATAAGTGTTTTCTTTATCTTACACCATATAAGTATATTTTAATTATGTTATTATATTTATGTTAGGTAGAAACATAGAGTGGTAATTGTTGGATTTTGCTTTCCTTCAATTTATTTGAAGTGACTTAGAACCAGGGAAGTACTTAGACTTCTGAAATCAGGGAAATCACTTAGACTTTTAAAGTTGTTGATGGAGTGATGCCCTTTGATTAATTTTAATTACTTACAAGATTACCTCACACCTGTTTGATGAACTTAGTCTGATTTTCTGCAATACTGGTAAGTGTTAAGGGATCACTGTTGCCTTTAGAGTATTCAGTCGTTTAAAACGTGTTATGAGGTTCAGGTGTCTGGCTTTTGGTGAGGTAATATTTTGATGCAAGGTAACCCAGATGCTTGGCACTTCGTAACAATATATCTATATATCTATAGTATATATATATATATATATAGATATATATATATAATATATAGTATATCTATATATATATATATATAATCCTTAATTTAATGATTAACAGAGAAGAGATCGAAAAACCTTTGTGTATATATATATATATATATATATATATATATATATAATATATATATATATATATATCAAATTCCTTTATGCAAAAAGGTAAGCTTACCTAAAAGGGTTATCTTGATCCACGTACTATTCGCAAATGAACAAAGAAGCATCAGCTAAAAAAAAAAAAAAAAAAAAAGAAGCTTCTTTACGAGCCTGACGACCGTCAGCTTTCTCACCGCCGCCGACGGTGCCATGATAGAGTGTCAGACGGTGTACCGCAATTCATGTTTCTTTGTTTGTTGGTATGGTGTTTTTACGTTGCATGGAACCAGTGGTCATTCAGCAACGGAACCAACGGCTTTACGTGACTTCTGAACCACGTCGAGAGTGAACTTCTATCTCCAGAAATACACATCTCTAACACCTCATGGAATGCCCAAGAATTGAACTCGCGGCCACCGAGGTGGTAAGTCAAGACCATACCGATCACGCCACTGTGCGCTGTACCGCAATCTTGGTAGGGGGGTGGGGTGGGGTTTTGGGGTTGGGGGTGGCTGCACAATGGGCCGATATGTCTTCAATGCTTCGAGTGCCTTGCGGTATTCCCCATTTTCATTAATAAATCACAGAGCATAAGCGCTGGGATTCTCCTCTCTCTCTCTCTCTCTGTATATGTGTGTGTGTGTATATATATATATATATATATATATATATATATATATATATATATATATATATATATATATATATATATATATATATAAGCTCTTATCTCAAGACGTCTCAAATTACTGCTGAAAATCATCATAAATAAAGTATTTTTCACCTTCTTTACATAGAACAAACTAACATTGAAATAAATGAAGGGAGAAAATGTCTTTGGTATCCTGTGATTTAAAAATATAATTAAAAGCCCAAGAAATCTGCCTCTCACAAATACTTAGCGGTCAACACTGAGCGCATGCGCTAACCGCTTTTCCGCCGTGACTTCCGGTTCCCAGACGCACAATTAGAGACCACCATTTGTGTCATTCTGAACATGGCCACGACAGCAACGCATGACCACGGTGCCTGGAGGGAATGCACGACCGAATATTCCGACGAGTATATGGCGCATTCTTCATTGCATACTTTTGAACGTTTAGAGGTTATTATACTCCTGACGTATGAACAAAAACATTTAAATAAATAAAACATTCCTGTCAGAATGTAGTGGGATTAGCGGTGTCTTCTCCTCGTAGCGGACACTTAAGGACTTTAATTTACGTAAATAAATAACGTTAAAGTTATTTATATGGGAATGCTTACAACTGACAAATAAACAAATATGAGGTGTTGGTTTCTATTATCTGATAAACGAGAGCTTTTGCTATGGGGCGTGGGAGAACATTTGACCAATGCCACATCCGGTACGAAGAGTGACGCGTCGAGCGAACCAAAGCCATACTTCGTACAAATCAGCGTGGAACAAAGTTTATAAAACCATTTGTAGAAGATTACTCTAAAAAGCACGAAATCAAAGCTGAAGGGAAAACAAACTTATGCAAACATTACCATCTGAAAACAGAACTTCCAACGCAACGCTCACCTTCTGGCTTACCAAGATGACTTAGTGGGTCATGATGAGTCTAGTCCACTCTCTCCTCTACTCCCGACGCTGGTGCCGAGTCTGGTCTGGAAAAAGAAGACAGTCACCAGTGTGCCGAGAGACGTCAAGGTGTTCATTTTACAAAAGGCTTTACAGGAAGTGACTGTGCACAGCGACGGTTGCAAGTACCCTGGCAACACCGGTCTCCCAACTAGCAGTTGGGGGTTCTATGGATTGCATGGTAAGTGAGTCTACATGAATTTGTATAGTCTTAAGGTGATAATGCGTTTGTAGTTTAGCTCTGTACTGTAGTATTTCCTTTGTTCTTCAAATGTATAATAATATAGGACAATATGTATGTACAACAGTTTTATGTGCGTGGACGGCAAAAATCGTCCTAAAACTTACTTCCGAACGAACTGACCAAAGACCCCGTTTCACAGACGATTAAGGTAAGCCTATGAAACCATTTTAGACCTATCGTGAATAAAATTTTTGCTTTTAATATTCATCCATTTACCCATTTACTTAGTCATTCATTTATTCCATTTCTCTGTAAATGACAGTAAAGGCAAATGTATACATGAAATAGTAAATGTAGCTATACAGATGAGTTTGGAATATTAATAACAAATAGACGTATGCTGGTGTTTATACGCCTAGTACACTGGAAACTTAGGGAAGGCGAGAGAGAGAGAGAGAGAGAGAGAGAGAGAGAGAGAGAGAGAGAGAGAGAGAGAGAGAGAGAGAGAGGAATAAAATACATGGAGTGATGGAGTAATTTGTAAATTAGGAGGGACGAGACTACACCAAACTAATTACTGATAAGCCACCATTTCCAACGATGGTGGATAAAGTGTCAAATATTAATTTCTGTGAGTGCGACCACTGAAGAAAGAATATGTGTACTCATCAAGACATGGAAGAATTGAACTGCATATACAACTTAGACCAAAGGCCAAGCACTGGGACCTACGAGGTCATTCAGCGCTGAAACGGAAATTGACAGTTATGAGGCATACTGATAACTGATTGCAAAAAAAAAAAAAATAATAATAATAATAAAAATAAAAATTTAAAAAAATCTCAAGCGGAAAGTGACTAACATCAATCTTATGATGAAAACTGAACGAATTTTACATTTTGCCATGAGTAAGCTTAAGCTTTATGATATCATATAATGGGTAAAATCACAAATAAATAAATAAATAAATAAATAAATAAATAATATAGTCCCAGATGCAATGGTAAAAAGCTGTACAACAGTTAAAGAGGGCACCAAATACCTAGAAAGCTTCTTAACTAACCTTACAACTAAAGAAAAAACTCACAAGAACCTCAGCTGTCAAGATGGTGGAAATACTAACATCAAACAGATGGTATTGACAAAGATGACAAGAAAGAAATATTCACAACAGCTGGGAAAGGATCAAACATACGAATGTTGACATTCCGCCAATAATTTGTTAAATGGAGTCAAATGAATATATTGCAATTTGTTACGGTACCTGATAATATTAATAATAATATTTCTGCTTATAACAGTCAGTTGCGAGCTATGCTTTAAATGAAAGTTCAAGTACAATTGGGCAAACATCAACAAATCATTAGGTCCAAACAGGTTTTTGGGGAAGGAGAGAGAAAGAAAATTGACATAATAATTAATAATCACAGGTGCGTTTGAAAATCCCCTCCAAACAGGTTTAACAGAGATAAAGAGATCGAAAAACCTTCGTATATAAATATATATATATATCTATATATATATATATATATATATATATAATATATATATATCTATATATATATATATATCTTTATTATCCATATATATATATATATATATTATATATATATATATATTTAACCTAAATAATTAACCACCGTGAATTTGAGACCAAGATCTCTGACTGTCAGGCGTTAACTTTCTCATCAATGTCTGTGTGTATGAGGCACGGAGGAATTCTCTTAATATATTTTATTCTCTCTTCAAATTAGAGTTCACACATAAATACACTTCACACACACCTATCTGACTTGACTGCCTGCCGTGTGGTGGTCTAGAATGAGAGAGAGAGAGAGAGAGAGAGAGAGAGAGAGAGAGAGAGAGAGAGAGCAAAAAACGTAAAAATAAAAAGCTTCAACTTTATATAAGTGAATACGGCGAAATTTGACTTAGAAATGTGCTTGAAGAGCAAAAATAAATTTCTTCAAGATCGCTTTTTATATATTTGTACCGCATTCATAACTCAGAATAGCAAGAGCAATCTTATACAGTAAAGCACAAATACTGCTTCGTGATAATCAACATATAAAAAATTCCTTTAAACAGTTTTAAATTCTCTCCGCATTCGAAATGGCAAAAATGAAATTATCGTCATGCAAGCAATTCAACTAAAGTTATGCTGTAAAAAAAAAAACAGTGATTTCAGATGGGGTTAAACTATAGAAATGCGATCTATTAAATGGCGCTGAAGACGGAAAACACAATCAGTTTTATGCATGATAAAATCGATCTCATTAAATTGACGGTTCCGTAAAATCCACTGTCATATAACTACATATAACAGGACATGGTTGTTATCTCAAGCGGTGTTACGTATATTCATAAAGTCCACTGGACCAAAGAAAAATAATTTTAATTTAAATTGTTTTTATTCTATCGCAAAAAGCACATTTTTTTATTCTAAATATTTTCATTCTAACACACACACACACACACACACACACTTATACTTAATTAAATTTGTAACAAGTTTAAGTATAGTTAACTGTCCCGGGATAAATCAACTACTTTTGGAATGAGATGATAATTCAGTCTAGTTTTGTTTCCCAACAGATAAGAACGATTCCTGCTTGAGACCATCTTGGGATAATGGCATCACTCAAATTGCATACTTGCTGTTGGCTCGTGTGGACCTTCTTGCATCTGTGTGTGGACATATCAACAGCACAGGAGGTCTCCACAGGTGATGCTCAGACACACAAAAGTGTGTTGTGTCTCACAGCAGTTCAGTATGGTATCAAGTTTTAAATATAACAGTATGTTATCAAGTTTTAAATATAAAAGTCGAATAAAACCATTTTTTTGTTTTTTGGAAAGTTGTCCAAGTGCACTAATCTCAATGTAATCTTGTACTGCACTGCTCATTATTCAATAACCTGTCACAACTCATATAAACATATACTAAGCTATCAACAGTGAATTTTCTAGGAAGGTCACATCAAACGAAAGCTTCATGCTAATAAAGTGGATTTTCATTCATAAGTAAACAGAATATCAATAATGGTATGAATCCAAAAGCCTTTATAAAATCACTGGCTATGTTGAGTCTGAAAGACAAAACTAACTTCATCTCTATCTTACAGATGATTCTCCTGAGAAATTGCCTCGTATGCTGCGAAGAAGGAACAACAAGGTAGAACAAACGACACAGGAAACAGAACCCGATTCACTATATAAGTTGCCAGAAGTTGATACAATTCCACAACCCGACTGGCCGGCGGGATCTGAGTTTGAGCTAGTGGCCAAAGAAAGTACCGATGATGGGCTATACTTGGGAGACGCTTTTGATATCGCAAACCCCTCTGATAAAGAGAGAGAAAGACTAGACTATGTACAGACCCAAGGCCTTCCGACGACCAGGACTTCCAACCAAGAAGCTCCGGCAGTTGGCCTTCTTTCAGGACAAGATTCCCCTATAACACACACTAGAAACATCAGAAATAAACTCAGAACAGGTGTGCAAAGTCACGGCTTTCAAACTCTCAGAACATCTGCTGACGGCGTAAGGACAGTGAATTCTGATGGATTTGATGATAAGCCTCTGGGGTCTACATATCAAGTCAGAGATGGTACTCAAATTAAAAATGTGTTAAAGTCAAAAGCTGAAAATCCAAGAATTAAAGCTATCGGTGGTGTTGGTAACCCAACCCTTCAAGGAATGCCTTTAAGTCTGGACGATGCAGTTTTCCTCATTCAGTCTGAGAGAACAGTCACTGCAAAGCCAATCTATGGAGGTGTTGGGGCAGAATTTCTTCCACTATCAGTTGATATAGGTGGAATAGGAGCTCAAGACCCCAACAAAGAGTTTTTCACAATACCTAACAAAGCACCTTACCATTTAGCACCAGCCCCAAACCCCAGTGAACTCTTCCCAAATTTCTCAGCTGGTCACCCAGACAAGACGTCAACACACTCCTTGCTTCCAGCCACTAACCGTCCAGTTAGCATCAAATCACTTATCAACATTGTGAGAAACTTAACTTCTCAAAATCGAAACAGTTCCGTTACCCCAACTCCCTCGCCGTACGCGGTCAACCCTTATGTACATTCCTTTTCAGAGTACACGAGTGACTTGCCAAATTTATCTTTTTTCAAGCAATCCTCTCTCCAACCATCAGAAACTAGACTGAATACACAGGAAGGAAATTTGCATGACTACCTCACGAGGGAATATGAAGAAAACAGTAAGCTGAGGCAAAGCACCAGCTTTGAAGAAGTGATACCTCTCCTCCAGTACAGTCCAGCATTCCAAAACAGTATCAGTCATTTATCAAATGCCTCCCTCAACAGAAAAATCAGGGAGAGTAATGAGTCTGGAATAAACATTACTGTCCAAAGGTGCTTGAAAAACACATGGTGTAGTCTTAGAAATGCCTCCCTTAACAGAAATATCAGGGAGAGTGATGAGTCTGGAATAAACATTACTATCCAAAGGTGCTTGAAAAATCCATTTTGTAGACTTGCAAATGCCTCCCTCAACAGAAAAATCAGGGAGAGTGATGAGTCTGGAATAAACATTAGTGTCCCAGGGTGCTTGAAAAACAAATGGTGTGGCCTCGGAGTTGCTGCGGCTATGGCTTTTGGTACAGTCTCTGCTTTGGCAGTGCCATTTATAGCACCTCCAGTATTTGGGAGAAGAAGAAAATCAATTGAGTATGTCATTTTCTCTACAAATACTGCCAGCAGTTTTGTTGAACACTACATGAGTATGTTGCAAAATAGCACCTCTGATGTCCCAGATTCTGAGAGGTTGTTTTTCATTGGACTCCATGACTCGAACAACAACTCTACGAGAGATGCTTTTGAAAAGGTCAAGGACTTAATCCTGAGTAACGAAGATGCTCTCCTGGCCATGAATGAGCAGCCACTTGAGAATACAAAGGACAATATAAGAAGTGACAGCAATAAAAAGAATCAAATCCTGATCCCAGATGACATACTCAACAACATCCAAGAAAAAAGCAAAGATCACCAGACAGAGTTTCCAACAAGTGAACACAGTGCCGATAACGATGAAGATGGTAGAACGTCTTCTGCAAAAGAGCATACTGTTTTGAGTCAAATTCAGCTATTCAGTATTTCATCAGAGTTTTCAAATCCAGTACAGACTCTACAAGATCGTATTCCTAGCAACTTTCCTGAGAGCATGCACTTACTACCCAAAGAATGGGTTCAGAATGAAGTGACAGATATAAAACTGAACAGGAGCGAATCTGAAATCCTTGACAGTCATTCTTCACTTAATCCTAGGCTGAGAGTCCCAACCACTCAATACATACAAATACAGAAAATTGGAAATAACCCAGAGCCTTTTTCAAAACCTCACCAATTGCACCAAAATGAAATGCACACATTTTCTGCGAAGGTTTCTCAACAGGAACCTCTTGGAAGCAGTGGGAGTATTTTGCAAAGGCTGTCAGAAATGTTAACTGTTAATGCCGGTCCATCACACACACCAGATAGCTCATCACTTCAAGACAATTTACCCATCAACAACATAGCAAGTCAATTCAGTTATAATTCAAGATATAACCCAATAAGTATAGGTCATCCCCTGCCTGAAAGACAACCTTTCACAAGTAACTCAAACCTCACACCATTTTCTCCTTTTGGCCTACATCCAAGACCAGTAAATGTACCTGGTTCTTACACAAATCTACCCAATAACTATATTAGTGATTTACGAAATGCTGCAATAAAAAACGCGTTACCTGTACCAAGCAACTCAGGATCGTCCACAGAGCTTCCCCAAAAGGTCCAAAGCCAATCAAGTTTGGGATATCCTTCAATTTTACTCAACCTTCCAGTGCCTTTCACGCCAACCCACCAAGTGAACCAACTTAAGCATGTGAACTTGAGTCCAATTCCTCATCAAAGCAAGCCCCATTTGCCAAACAGTCACAGTATTTCAAATTTACTCAATAGGATAACTAGAAACCCTTCGAGGCTGAATGACCCAGTGAGGGGTAGTACGACTTCTGCAAATCCTTCGGGAATAGTCCAACACTCAAGTTCTCTTTCACACCAGATTTCAAAGCCCTCTCTGACTGGGCCATTTCAGGCCTCATCTTCAAGTTCTCTTAGGCCAGCACTAAGTAATAAGGTCTCACAACTGTTTACCAGTAATCCCTACAACTCCAACTCATACTTCAACCCAGCAAGTTCATCTTCAGGTAATCTTCAAGTGATACCTTTGAAAAATACTGGAGTAGATACAAGCATACATGCCAAAGGGTTTTACCAAAGTGTCTGCTCTGCTGTTGGGCAAAGGGATGTACCAGACAGCGACATTATTAGATTCATAAGAGAAAAGTGTACCATTTTTCAGTACACTGGCATTATATAGATAAAGTCTGCAATTAAACAATTACTTGTAAGTCCCTCATATTTCAAATTACAAATCTGTACACATTGTTTCCTAATGCGCCTGAATAACCGGACTGAATGTGTTACTGAAAATTCTCTCACTAGAGACAAGTTTAGAAAAGACATTTTGTCCCCAAGGCATTAAGAGTTCCATATGAAAGAAACTGAAAAGAGAATGTCACTATTAAGTTTATAGTTAAAATTATTTATAATATACTTCATGTCTTACATTGGTTTAGTTTTTCGTCCTCCACATTAGTGTCCTACCCAGGTGTAGTTTTCTCAAGGTAAGATCACTTGTAAAATGGGCCTAGAGTATCCATCCTCTACCGTCAAAATATCTTTTGCGTCTTTATTTGATGCCTTTTCTTTACCCCTTTGAATAATTTCACTACCCTCACGCTTAATGTTTCCTGATTCTTCTGTGTGGTACTACGTGTGTCTTTATTGTTGCCATTCTTCTCAAGTTTGTTTTCTCGTGTCATCGGCAAACTTGGATATTCCTTCTCATCCTCATAAACACTGACAAATCTGTCCTCTGAACAATCTACTACAAAACGTTCTCACATCCGAAACGTACCCTCGTCTGCCTAGTTTGCAGGAATTATGACAGCGCAATCCTAAGTTTGCCAGAGACAATGCAACCAATGGGGTGCTTTATCGTAATACGTATTGCATCTAAGTAAGTGGTAATATACTGCGGTGCAGTTCTGCATTCTTAAAAACACTTGTCTGTTGTGCGTCTGTGTGCCTTCGTGTTTTCAAGCCTCATAACTGCATTGTACTAACTGAGCGCTGTGCGTGTGTGTGTGTGTGTTTGTGTGTGTGTGTGTGTTGCATTATCACCAGCAACAACTGCACTAAATGTTTGCGTTGCAAAATCAAAGACATGAAAAGCATCAGCGCTTATTTTGTTGAATTTGTGTTGAATATTATCATCATCATCATCATCTTCAACATGACCGATTCATCTTTTGAAATACTTCCGCGGGAAGTGGATACATACAAACCTGTCCTTACGTACTTACGAAGTGAGTGGTATCATTAACTTTACAGTGAAGTTTTTTGTTTGAACTTGTACTGTTCCATACAAATAATAAATAAAGTATGAGATTACTTTAAACTATGGTGTTATTATTCATTAATGAAGATTTGGATGAAATGTTGAATAAAAAGGTTGAATTACACTTTTATTGTGTACATTCAGCCAAAAATGGTTCTAGGACTTTCACTTTCGGCCAATCGACTACACCGATGCTACCCACTAGGTACATGAAAGCTTTTTTTTTAACTTTATTTAACATTACGTCAATTAAAATGTACACATTTATTAAAACCAGTGATGAACTACCCACGATTTTAACTAATGACAGAGGTAGGAGATTAAAAAGTTTATGTTACTATAAAGGAGATGAAGGCAGTTTGAAAGACTTCGGGGGGGAGGGGGGTTAAAAAAAAAAAAAAAACGTTGGTTCCCCCCCCCCTCCCCCCCCAACCAATTAAAAACTGGGTAAAAAAAATCGGGTTAAAAAAAACCTGGGTAAAAAAATTGGGTAAAAAAAACTTGGGTAAAAAAACGGGTCAAAAAAAGTGGGTAAAAAAAAACTTGGTCAAAAAAGTGGGGCAAAAAAAACCTGGGTAAGTGGTTAAAAAAACTGGGTTAAAAAAACAAAAAGTGGGTTAAAAAAAAAGTGGGTGAAAAAAAACCTGGGTCAAAAAACTGAAAAGAAAAAAAACTGGTAAAAAAAAAAAAGTGGGTAAAAAAAAACCTGGGTAAAAAACCTCCTGATAAAAAAAACGGGGTCAAAAAAAGTGGGTAGAAAAAAAAACTGGGTCAAAAAAAGTGGGTAAAAAAAACCTGGGTAAAAAAAATAAAAACCTGGAAAAATAAAAAACCTGGGTCCGGGAAAAAAACTGCTAGAAAAAAAATAAAAAAACTGGTAAAAAAAAGGGGTGGGTATTGGGTAAAAAAAAATGCTGGGTAAAAAAAAATTAAAAAACTGGGATAAAAAAACCTGGGTCAAAAAAACTGGGTAGAAAAAAAACTGGGTAAAAAAAAGTGGGTAAAAAAAACCTGGGTAAAAAATACTGGATAAAAAAACCTGGGTCAAAAAAACTGGGTAGAAAAAAACTGGGTAAAAAAAAGTGGGTAAAAAAAAACAAAAAAATCTTTGGTTAAAAACACACGTGGTAAAAAAACCTGGGTAAAAAAACTTGGTAAAAAAACCGTGGTAAAAAAGCCTTGGTAAAAAAAAACCGGGTCGGGGTCAACCTAGGTAAAAAGAACTGGGTAAAAAAAAAAAACAGGGTAAAAAAACTGGGTAAAAAAACCTGAGTAAAAAAAAACCTGGGTAAAAAAAACTGGGTAAAAAAACCTGGGTAAAAAAAACTGTAAAAAAAAACCTGGGTAAAAAACAAAAAACCTGGGTAAAAAAAAACTGGGTAAAAAAAAAACCAAGGGTCCAAAAACCCTGGTAAAAAAAAACTGTAAAAAAAAACTAAGTAAAAAAACAGGGTAAAAAAAAAGCTGGGTAAAAAAAAAAAAACCTGTCAAAAAAAACTGTTAAAAAAAACTGGGTAAAAAAAACCTGGGAGGCCAAAAAAACCTGGTCAAAAAAAGGGTAAAAAAACCTGGGTTACTGGGTAAAAAAAACTGGGTAAAAAAAAACCGTGTACAAAAAACAAAAAAAACTAAGTAAAAAAAAACAGGGTAAAAAAAACCATGGGTTTTTAAAAAAAATTGTGTTAAAAAACTGGGTTAAGAAAAAAACCTGGGCAAAAAAACCTGGGTCAAAAAAAACGGGTAAAAAACCTGGTTAAAAAAAACCCTGTGTAAAAAAAACTAAGTAAAAAAACAGGGTAAAAAAAACCTGGGTTAAAAAAAAACTTTAAAAAAAACTGGGTAAAAAAAACCTGGGTCAAAAAAATTGGGTAAGAAAATTGGGTAAAAAAAAAAAATAACTTAAAACATTATGCATAGATAGAATTTCAGAAATGGATCCCATAATGGAAGAAATACCCTAGAAGTTATTGAAAGCATACAAGTGTTACCGGTAAGGGAGAGGGGGGGATTGGAAGGGATTTAAATGACGATGATAAGAGAATAGAATGTTTCTCAAAGAAGAGGGCCCGCTTCCGTTCATAAATTACAAATGCCAACAGGGCACAGTGCCCCTGTTGGGCGGAAATGAAGCAGAGAGAGAGAGAGAGAGAGAGAGAGAGAGAGAGAGAGAGAGAGAGAGAGTCATTTCATATTCAAACTTTTATTTCCAATTTACACTGGTTATTCAAATAAGAGAGAGAGAGAGAGAGAGAGAGAGAGAGAGAGAGAGAGAGAGAGAGAGAGAGTCATTTCATATTCAAATTTTATTTCCAATTTACATTGGTTATTCAAATGAGAGAGAGAGAGAGAGAGAGAGAGAGAGAGAGAGAGAGAGAGAACGATTCATATATATACGTACTAATACCCAACCCCTCACAGTAATTAAAAAAAAAAAATAGCCACTGGAAATCTAACACAAAACCTTACAAGACCACACGTCACGAGCTGACAACCGGATGACGAAATGCCTGCCAAGCTGACCACGCTGGCGTCAGCGCTAACGTCTCCCGAGGGTCGCGCGACCTGTGCTGACCCAAGCGGTCGCTGAGGGGACTCTGCTGACGGTGTTCCACGCCTATTTAGCTATGGATTTATTTCACCGAAATGTAAAGTAGTACAGATATCACGTAAGATCTTTTTTGTTAGTTCATTAAAAATTGTTTTTTATACGATCTTAAATTTCTTATGAATGGCTGATACATTTTGACTTCAGAATGAAATGGAATATAAAATTGAAGCCAATCGCTGGGACCTATGAGGTCACGCAGCGCTGAAAGGGAAGGTGAGAGTAAAAATATTTGAGAGGTGCAACAGTTGGAAAACTTCAAAGCAGTTGCACTACGAAACATTTCTTGGGAGAGGTTGGAAAGCAAGATGGAAGAAAAGGAATAAGAGCGGAGATACAGTAAAAAGAATGCCCACAGACTGACGGCACTACCCCTGGCATTTGAATGACAGGCAACAATGACTTTAGGGGATAGTTCTTTCCGTTCAAGGTCCCCCTCTCTGCCAACGTGGAATCAGACGAATTTATTTCTGGTGATTAGAAATTCATTTCTCGATATAATGAGGTTCGGATCCCACAATAAGCTGCAGGTCCCGTTGCTAGGTAACCAATTGGTTCCTAGCCACGTAGAAATGTCTCATCCTTGGGGCCAGCCCTAGGAGAGCTGTTGGTCAGGTCAGTGGTCTGGTTAAACTAAGATATACTTAAATTTTCGTTCAAGATTGAAAGTCGCGACTCATTCTTACTAACTCACGGGAGACTTGAGAACGAAAATATATGAAAATATATATATGAAACTACAATGACAGACGAGGGAAAAACTTACGAAATGGCGAGCAAAAGTGTTAACGACAATGCTCAATAATCTAATACTAATTAATAATAGGTTTTGTTAGAAATGATTGCTGCTTCAGCACTATTAATCTTGTAGAGAGTCTTCTCTATTTTTCTGATGACGGCTTTCTCGTTAAAATAGAGAAGACTCTCTACAAGATTAATAGTGCTGATGTAGCAATCATTTTTAACAAAACCTGTCCACGAGAGGGTCTCCTTCCGAAATAATAATAATAATAATAATAAATAATATAATAATAATAATGATAATAATAATAATAATAATAATAATAATAATAATAATAATATAACAAAATATATAAATAAATATATTATTATTATTATTATTATTAGTATCATCATTATTATTATTATTATTATTATTATTATTATTATTATTATTATTATTATTATTATGGTGAAACATTGTCGTAGACACTTCTGCTTGCCTCTTCGTCAGTTTTTTGCCTCATATTGTCGTTTAGTTTGATATTTAGTTTTTCACAATAATAATAATAATAATAATAATAATAATAATAATAATAATATAATAATAATAATAATAATAGTGATACTAAAACAGAAATGCAAAATTTAAAAAAAATTGCAGGAAATAAAAGAAGAAGAGAACCCTTCTTTGAAAAACTAAAAACTACAATTTCTGTCTTGTCTTCTCTTTCAAATATGGCCTGATAAAAAAAAAAACAAAAATCGCAAATCGACACATACCACTGGAAGCAAAAATCTTAAAATTCAGTTGTTTACGAACGATGTCGGGCGAGAGAACATGATTTGATAAGACGAATAGATAAGATTACGGAATGAGGGGGGGGGGGGGGGGGGGGGAGGGGGGGGGGGGGAATTCCTGATGGGAAGGGGTGGGAGAGGAGGAGGGGACGGACGGGGGGATAGGGAGGAGAGGGGGAGGGAAAGAGTGAAGGGAGAGGGGGTGGGAAGGAGGGAGAAACGGAGAGAGGGAGAGTAGGAGGAGGAGAAAGGAGACTGATTATAAGTAAAAGACGAACTAGGAGGCGCCAGTCACTATCTGACGTGAGTTAGGTCACCTCCTTCCCCTCCTCCTCCTCTTTCTCCTGACGAGGGTTTTGATGTTGCTGGAAAAACTCTTGTTCAAATTCGAACTCAAGGTTCCCTCCTCCACCTCCTCCCTCACCTTGATCTGGAATCCACTACGGCATCTTCCCGAGAGAGGTATAACGTTAAGTCGAGACATTCTCTCCGGGCTCAAGTGGAGTCCGATATATGAGTTTTTATCTAATCGACTTCTGGGTGCAGTGTGAAGGTAAGGATTTGGGAGACTTTGTTTTTATTTTTTCGGTTATCGGTCTGGATTAAATTGTGTGTAAATATATCGTTTTTAACACGTTTAGTAAGAACTCAAGAACTGAATTGAATACGGGATTTTGGCCTAAGGTCATTCAGCGACGAACCGGAGAAATTAAAAAGGACCTCTGGAACAGAATGTTAAAATTTAAGCTTTTCGCCCCCTCTATGCATAATTTCTGCTTATTTCTGTGTTATATATATATATATATATCTATATATATATATATATATATATATATATATATATATATATTACTCTCCCTTTCAGTTTCTGTAAACTCAATAAAATCCCAATTATTTCATCTTTTATTTTAAAAAGCTCGAAGTGGTCCACAGTCGTCTTGGAGTGATCAAGTAATGCATATGAGAAACGTGATATATATATATATATATATATATATATATATATATATATATAATATATATATATATATATATATATATAATATACATATATTAATATATATATATTTTATTCTTTATGTATCATATATATGAATATATATACATAGTATACACAATCATATATAATATACGAATGTATAATATATATATATATATATATATATATATATATATATATATATATATAATATATATATATATACACATACATATACTGATTCATATCTCCAGCCTTCAAGTAATTATAAAAAAAAACTCACTTGCCGGCAAGGCTTTAACAGACGAATCGGCGATGACTTCGGTCTGGATATAAATCTTTTATCTAATCGTATCCTACGTAATAAAACATAAGTTTCTTTATCGACAATTGTTATCGCTTATCATTCACAAAGCCCCTTGGAAACCCGTGTGCCGACAGCTGCTAGCTATAATCTCTTCGTTACTTAATATATGCATATCAGCACGACCCGAATGCACTCAATAGAACATTGAAATGTTGGATACAACGAGCGTAATAAGATGCACTATAGTAGATTCACATCACCCGTGCATCTGATGTCTAAGCCAGTCCCTTATGACGCTCCAGATTGGCCGTTGATAAGCCAATCACAGGGCTGGAAACTCTCTCAGTCTCTATCGAGAGTTCACATAGGCAGGGTGTATGTTCCACCTATCCTGAGAGATACTTTTGAAAGACTTATCCCTCAGGAGAGATGGAACATACATCCTACCTAAGTGAACCAATCACAGGGCTGGAAACTCTTAGTCTCTCTCGAGAGTTCACATGGGTAGGATCTATATTCCACCTCTCCTGAAGGAGACATCTTTCAAAAGTATCCCTCAGGAGAGGTAGAACATAGTACATCCTGCCTATGTGAGCTCTCGAGAGAGACTGAGAGTTTCCAGCCCTGTGATTGGTTTATCAACGGCCAATCAGGAGCGTCATAAGGGACTGGCCTAGACATCAGATGCATGGCTGATGGTGAATCTACTATAGTTGGCTGTGTCAGGTCCGGAGGTTGCATTTGAACAGAAAGCTCGATTTTCGTTTTTTTTATATTTCATCATTAATTATACGTTTATCTATCTACTTATTAATTTTTTTTTTAGATCTATTTTTTCCATGTCTAATAGCTGATGTCTCCTTTCTGTATTTCCTATATTCATCTGTTTTCTTCTAACGAATTACCATAATATTCTTTGGAAGCTTGAATTTCATGTCAATAGCCCCTTTGGTGGGCTTGTTCCACATGAACAGGGTGTCTTCTGAATAATAATAATAATAATAATATAATAATAATATAGTTATTGTTATGATACAATAAAAGTTTGTTCATACTTACCTGGCAGATATATATATTGCTGTATTCCTCCGACGTCCGACAGAATTTCAAAAACTCCGGCACACGCAGTGGGCGGCCAGGTGGTAGTACCCATTCCCGCCGCTGGGAGGCGGATATCAGGAATCATTCCCATTTCTATTCAGATTTTTCATACCACTGGTCCCCTGAGGGGAGGTGGGTGGGTACTACTTATATATATCTGCCAGGTAAGTATGAACAAACTTTATTGTATCATAACAATAACATTTTTGTTCATGAAACTTACCTGTCAGATATATATATAGCTGAATCCCACCATTGGAGGTGGGAAGGGACAGAATAGAAGGATTTAGGAAACACCTCAAGTGCAGATGATTGACATCTTGATTCCTTACCTGTTAGCATAGCTGACTTCTTGATTACTGTCACCGAAGTCTGCTTTTGCTTACTAGAGTTGCCAACAAGGTAGTGACCTGTGTAGTTTGGTGCGCTCTAGATGATCTGTCAACGGGGGCGTGACCAC
This sequence comes from Macrobrachium nipponense, assembly GCF_015104395.2. NCBI lineage: Eukaryota > Metazoa > Arthropoda > Malacostraca > Decapoda > Palaemonidae > Macrobrachium > Macrobrachium nipponense. Next base: position 9,173,145 of record NC_061092.1, on the reverse strand, counting down.
AATGTGACTAGACCATATTGACCATACTGTGAGGGCAACGAAGCTAAAACCACCACCTGACCTAACCTATCGAAGTTAGTCCCATAACTTCTAGGCTAACGAAAGGGAAAGCGCCTCAAGCGACCAACCCTTCAAAGTTAAAAGCACACCATCATCCTTTTTCTATAGGATAGGATTCGTGCTGCTTCCTGCCTCCAATAATATTTCTACGGATATGTATGGTCCTAGCGACTCGCAGATCTCATAGTCGTCTTCACATCCCGTCGGGAGTGTGAAGCGAACACAGAGTTGCTTCGCTCAAACGTGGCACTCAGGATATTACTGAGTGTCATGCTCTGTTGAAATGCTTCCGAGGCCGCGCCCTCACCTCGTGAGCACTTACTTTTAAAAGGTTCAAATCTTTGTTCAAACATGACGAATGAGCCTCTTAGAAAGACTCCTTAAAAATAACGCCAGGGCGTTCTTCGACATGGGCAAGTCTGGTCTTTTTACGGAACACCGCAGATTGTCCGAATGACCTTGACTTTCTTTAGTTTTATCAAGATAAAACTTGAGAGCCCCGACAGGGCACAGGACTCTCTGTGGCTCTTGCCCCAATAATTTGTGCCATCCCCATTGATCTCCAGGCTCTGGGCCAAGGGTTAGACGGGTTTTCGTTCTTAGCAAGAACGGAAGGCTTAGAGGGACACCGAATTATGTCCTCTAAAGCCAAAACCTCTGATGATGGCTAAAACCTCACTAACCCTCATTGCCGTAGCTAGAGTGGTTAGAAAATTAGCCTTTCTGGTCACGTGTATAAGTTTACAGAAAGGAGAGGTTCGAAATGCTTTGACATCAAGAACTTCAGACTACGTCTAAGTTCCATCAAGATTTCCGCAGACCATCAAAGATCGTGAAGGGCTTTGTTGTTTGACAGATCCGAATCTCTGAGCCTAGAGGCCGTCAACAACATATTTTCCGTATTCTACAATCGTTGGACTGTTAGCTTATCCCATACTTTCAGACGGAATGGGAAGGCGGTAAAGTCATTCACGAGGTCAGAGGTAGAGGAACAGTCATTCTTCCTGCCCTATGTCCAGAAACGGCCCACTCCGATTGGTACACTGCAAAATATGCAGCACTGCTTTGCTTTGGCAATGAGACTTGCAATTAATCTTGAAGATCCTCTCGCTTCTTGACAGTCTGAACGCATTCAGACTCAGAGCGGAGAGATTTTAGGTACCTCTCGAAGTGAGGCTGTTAGAGTAGACCGATTCTCTCGGAAGGGTCCTTGGAAAGTGCTCTCTGAAGGACGTGACCTCTGTGAATCCAGCCTCTCGAAGGCCAACATGGGGCGATCAGCGTCTTTCTCACTTCCCTCTGACGCCAGCGATTATCTTATTACATTTGCCTAAGCTTTTGAATAGGGGAAAAGGGCTAACCAACTATCCCCATTCCATACTATAGGATGGCGTCTATTGCTACCGCTCTCGATCGAGAATAAGGGCGCAACGTAGAGGAAGCTTCTTCGTCTTCAATATTGCAAAATCTACGAAAGGACGTCCCCAAAGTCTCCACACTCTCGACATACTTCTAAGCGAGGATTACTCAAAAGTCAAACGTCAGTAGTTGCTGCCGTCGATCGAGAAGATCCGCACGGACGTGCAATCGTGTAACGAACCTCTTAAGGATCGTTTACGTTTCCGTGCCTATGCCGATACCATCTCTCTTTTCTTGGGATATGAGAGAGCTGCGGAATTATCTGAGATGATTTGGACCACTCGACCAAACCTCACTCTTCGAGGAACTGGAGAGCCAACCAAATTGCTTCCAATTCTTTTAGATTATGTGCCAGGAACCTCTGTCCGGATGCCTGGCTCCCTCTCATTATCACCTGAGGTGATCCTTAACCCATTGAGAGACGTTTAGAATTATCTCTAGATCTTTGATGTTATTTCAGTTCTCCTGTAGGAAAAACTGTAGAGGTCTGAATTGCAGTCTATTCAGGGAAACAAGCTTCTCCAGCGAGGAAATGGTCCCCAGCAGACTCATCCATTCCCTCACTAAGCATGCTTCCTTCCCTAATAAGGCTGCGCTTTGCATAAGCAGGAGAGCATTATTATAGTGCTATGCTGCGGTAGACTCGTACAGAATTCTGTTACCAGTGCGGTAAAGCAGCGCCCGAACATGTCTAAGAGATATCTCTGTTGAAAATTTCTTAGCAAAATGAAGTCGTTTATTCATGATTACCAGAAATCCCCATCACCCGAGGCGAAAGTCATGATTGTAGGGCAGAGATACGGTTCGTAAATCAATCCCGCGGGAGAGAGAGACGTAACCGACTGAGCAGTACAACGAGCTACCTAACACTGAGTTGGTGACAGTGTGAGACACTGTGACAGTTACAGGCAGCAGCTTATGTTCACCTTCTCGCAGTCTTATGCCGAGTTGCCAGCTTATTCTATTCATCTAAGGAATAGATTTTTCCATTATTTGAACAGAAACTCTCAAGTTGGCATATCTAAGGCGAAACAGAATTTCGCTAATACAGAAGCTGATTTTGTGTTGTCGTAACATTACGCTTAATTAACCAAATGTTAAATCGGAAACTCCTGGAAAGTTGCCGGAGTACCGATTAAATATACTGCGTCACCACAATGACAGCAACCTCTCGTTTCGCACTATTCTGCCAGCTACTCTCTTCTACGAAGGAATAGGTTCGTTACTATTATCGATCATAAGACATTCTCAAGCAGGCATATTCAAGCGAAACATAATTCGCTACATGCAGAAGCTGAGTTGGTGTTGTTGTAACAATACCTTCAAGCATTGTCCTTACACCGGAAACTCCTGGAAGTTTGCAGGAAGGACCGATAAAATACACTTAAAATAACAGTCCTTTTCGTGGCGTTGCCATCTGTAGAGGTAACCACGATATGCGTATATGACTTGAACTTTACATTAGTAATATGACGCGAAGATAAAATACCTAAGTATTGCAGTCACTTGAACATCTAATTCTCTACTACATTCTTTCCTCGACGAGGAAGAGAGAGAGAATGAAAATCGACTGTCTTCATTCTCTTTGCCAAGAAAAAAAAGGAATAATATTATTCCAATGGAAATCCTCAAGTGAGAACCGAAGATCGAAAAGGAAAGTTCAAGCTTCTTATGATATTTGACAGAAGACTTCATGGACGTAGTCTATAAGTCTTTTCTGATGAGCCTCTGACTAATGAATGAGAGCTCTTTCGAAATTTTGTTACTTATCGCTTATGCGATAAAATGTTATTAAGAACTTTGTCATGAGAACTAACCCAATTGCATGACGGAAAGTAATCCAGGAATTCGAGCATATAGCCTTCCCGATTCCCGCAGAAATCGAGGAAGGGGCAGGATTCCTGATTAGAGACTGGGCTTACGACAGGAATGACCCTTAATGTTCCCCTTCGGCAGCGCAATCCCGAAAGCAGACGAGGCGTTTTAGACACCGAAAATCTGCTTACAGTTTTCCTGGAATTCATCAAGTGATGGATTCTCTTGAACGCTCCCTTCGTAGAAAGAGAAGTATACATCTTGACGAGACCAAACTCCTTCCTCTACTTCGACGACGCTCTCTTGAAGAGCGTTCTTGCAGAATCCTGCCGAACGTCTTGATGCGTAGGACGCCTATCGTTCTGAAGAACGTCCTGGCAAGTGCTCTACCAAGCGTCATGACGTGTAGGATGCCGAGCGTCTTCAAAAGCGTCCTCGCTAGCGTCCTGGCGAGCGTCCAGATGTGTAAGACATCGAGCGTCTTCCAAAAAGCTTATCAATGTTTATGACGTCGAGCGTCTTCTGAAAGGCCACCCGAAAAAAAGCGTTCCTGGAGAGCCGCACACTGCTCCTGAAGTGTGAGAGCACTATAGGAAGAACGTAAGGCTATCGTCTCCAAGACGGCCTTAAAGACTTTCGTTACCTTCTAACAAAAGACGGTGGCCGCCTGTGCAACCTTTTGCGTCTTAGTTAATGCAAGTGAAAATATCCAGACACGCGCTCAAAAAAGGAACGCCGAGCGTTCCGAAAAGGCATCGGTCGCGAGGTGCTTGCCGAACGTCCTGATTGCATTTCTTTGAGCGTCTTGAAGAGCGTCCGGAATAGAAGAGCGACGAACATCAAGGGAAGCGTCATAGTGAATGACGTGCGTCAACACGAGTTAACTTGAGAGGCTTCCTGGCGAGGGGAGAGCCGCTCATGAAACGCGAGCGTCCTAAGCATAGGTACGTGATCGTCATCAGGACGAGTCTTAAGGACGTTCGCCACTCTTGACAAAAACGACGGCCGGCTGTGCGACATCTTGCGTCTTTGTCACGCTCATCGACACTGCAGAAGGGCATTTAAAAGGACGCCTGTGTGTTCTTGGGTATGAGGAATTCTTTGCCCTTCTCCTGTCGAAAACTAGGATAGTCTGTCCAGTGTCATCTCTGTCCGCTGACAGAGCGTCCCTTAGGGACGAGTAAGATGCGTCTTGGCGAGCTGTTTGACTATGCAAATCAGCTTGCCGGGACAGTTCAATCGTTATGATGCTTGAATACCAATAATCCGTTTCGTAGTAAAGCGAAACGTCACCTAACCCGTATACATTAGCGCCCATGGGAAGGGGAGGAAGGAAAAACCTTAGCCGATGGACAAATAATACCATTGGCGCGTCCACCAAATTGGCGAAATCTCCTTAGAGAAGATAGGACGGTGCTTTACAATCCTGCTTCATTCTCCTTTTTGTTTCGTACCATATCCCAGTCTCCTCCCTTTCAGTCCTAGATGGCAGGAATAGTGCAAACGAAGTCTTCCCATTTAACCTTTCCTTGAATCCATCCGAATCCTGGACTCTCTTAAAACGCTCGTCTTCGCAAGAGAGTGAAGTGGCCATCTTAACGAAGGCCATGGGGCCTTCCTGGCCCTTCGATGAGGCAAATTGTCGGAAATGGTGGCGCGTTCTTGGAAAGGCAAGAAAACAATCCTTGCTAAACAAGATGTAAAGTACGTTGCCTTTCCTCTCGATAGAGCGTTGAATTTGTCTCGAAAGGCGTCCTTGTGAGGGTGGTCCTGCCTTAAGGACATTTTTAATCTCCTTGACCAAGACGACATGCCGGCCTGTGCGACATTTTGCGTCCTTTGTCATCGCTTATCGTCATTAAGTCAAGCCGAAGGGACGCCAGATCGATGTGGGTTCCTCGTAACCCCTCCTTCGGCTTTCGACACTGCCCTCCTCCCACCTAGTCCATGGGAGTCCAGACAAGAGGTCCAGGCCTAGAAGGGCGTTATGGGGTCGGTGATCTGGACGTTCCCATCCATGACGAGAGAGAGGACGTGAAGCACGTCCTTTTCTTCTCTAAAGCTTCTTAGAGGGGCGCGGAGTCCTTCCGATAGCTCCAACCTTGCTGGGGAGGGACGGCCTCGGAGGACGAGAAGCATCTTTCATGATTCGTTGCACGTGCACGATCTTTGGGCCAGCCTTATCCTGCCTCGAAAGGGACGCCAAGATCGGTGGGGGGTTCCCGTAACCCTCCTTCGGTTTTCAACTTGCCCGCCCCTCCCCTGGTCCTGGGAGTCCTGGACTGAGGTTTGAGACCGTAGAGGCGTTATAGGACCGATTCTGACGAACCCCCCTCCCCAACACCTATGGGGCCAAAATCAAACATCACTAACCAACACTCACAACACTGATTGGTAGATCGAAGCACTTTTTCAAGCTTACTTGATGTAATCCGCACAATAATATGGAAAGGGGCCATTACTTCCCTCACAGAACTTCCTTCCTCTAGGCCCTCCGTAAGGGGGGGGGGGGGGGGGGGGGGGGGTCCCAATTAAAACCAAAAAAAACCCCAGGGGGGGGGGTTAGGCAAAATAAAGTCTACTGGAGGTTTAGTATGGTTCATTCATCCTAACTTCTGTTAACTGTGGAGGAAGAACCTCCTGATTCTATCACGCCTCTAATTTGCGTTACATACGAAATCATACGTCTCTTTCGGAATTCAGTCAAACATTACCACTAATTACATTGCTCTTTCAACAAAGAAAAAACATGTAAACGTCATGTATAACTCAAGCCGAGTGTCTACCGAAGGTTTGCCCCCCCCCCGGTAGCCTCCCCTTACCCGTTGCAGGACAACAAAGTCTGAAACTAGGCTAACTATATTCAGAGATCATATGTCAATGTTTAAAATTTTAATTAATTATAGGGATAGCCGTATTCCTAGCCCAAATCCAAGTCAATCATTCAAAAAAAAATAAGTCGGTATGACTTAAGGCGGCTAATGAAGTTTTCAAAATCCTAGGCGGAGGTAGTGGAAAGAAAAGGGTTTGTTTTTCACTACCGCGACAGAGAAAAATCTGAATAGAAACATTGGGAATGATTTCCACTGATATCCTAATCCGCCTCCCAGCGGCGGGAATGGGTACTAACCCCACCTGGCCGCCCACTGCGTGTGTCCGGGAGTTTTTCTTGAAATTCTGTCGGAAGTCGTCGGAGAAATTAACAGCTATAATATCTATCTTACAGGTAAAGTTTCATGAACAAAAATAAAATAATAATAATAATATAAACAGTTCACGCCAATCAATCAATTCGCGGACGTCAAATCTGAACATTTCAATACGACTGAATGAATGTAAGGAAATCAATTGCCCTTTGACAAAAGGGCAATGTCAAAAATCCAGTGCGATTGTATCAAGATTTCCACAGATAAAACACGATAACAGGTATCAGATTACCGTCGAGTGGGATGTTGTCCACCAGAGTTAATTAACAACTGGAAGTTTACTAAAATTAGAAAGCTCTGCATCGCTTTAACAATGACGACCCGAACAGAGCCTCAATATACAATGGGAAGCTAATTCTCATATGATGAAGTCGTCATTTTAACGTCATCCTTAGTTTGTCATTATAACGTCATCTTTAGTTTGTCATTATAACGTCATCCTTAGTTTGTCATTATAACGTCATCTTTAGTTTGTCATTATAACGTCATCCTTAGTTTGTCATTATAACGTCATCCTTAGTTTGTCATTATAATTTCCTCCTGAGCTGGAACTGGAATACAGAACTTAGGCCAGAGGCCATGCGCTTGGACCTATGAGGTCAATCAGCGCTCAAACGGACATACGGTAAGAAGGTTTGAAAGGTGTAACAGGAGGAAAAGCTCAAAGCAGTTGCGCTACGAAACAACTGCCAGGAGTGGGTAGAAAAAGCAAGCTGGAAGAATGTGAATATGAACGGAGGTCCAGTAAAAGGAATGAAAGGGGCTGCAGCTAGGTGCCAAATGGACGCTGCGAGAAACAACCTACAGTAATGCCTGCAGTGCACCGCGTGAGATGCACTGGCGGCACTATTCCCCTGTTCATTCTGTGTACTTGTATGAATACAATAGCCCAACCGAACAATACGCATATAAACACATTTCTATGTATGTTCAGTGCCATGGACAGCTGTGCCCACTAATCACTCGTTCCCTCCCGAAGGTTTAACGCCAAATCGACAACAGGTCAGCCCAGGGGTCGAAGGGCATGACCCCTGGGGCTTCAGAAGTGACAGCCGGTGCCCCGGCCCATCAATCCGTCAATTTGGCTGTTTTTTTTCTGTAATATCTCTTAAAATTTTCGCTGACAAGTCTTGTTACCTTGGTGGACCCAGGAGGAGGAGGAGGAGGAGGAGGAGGAGGAGGAGGAGGAGGAGGGAGGAGGAGGGGTAGGCATAAATGAAAAACCACAAGAAATCACTGTCACAACCTTAAAAATTATTGCGTCATAGCTCGGTTGGATGAAATAAATAGCCTTGTTGCCCAGCTGAGTTACTTAACCTGGAGCTAGTACTAAGGAAGTTTGTCCAGTGGATAAAGCTAGCAAGCAATTCCAGAGTAGTAAAATAATAATAATAATTAACTACATTTCCCTGCATATTTCTACAGGGCTTTGACATCATCCACACGACTTCCCGCCTGGCAAGCACAGAAGAAGAAGAAGAAGAGTGAGATCTATCGCTCGCCCAGCAGAAATAAGTCAGCATGTTTGACGGTTCCTGTCACAAGCAAAATATCGCTTGAATTCAGCAGAGTTCACCATACCCAAGTCGCAAGCACAAGAGATCCTCCCCCCCCCCCCATTCCCATGGAGCAGAGAAGTGCACAGGTAGGAAGAAGAGACGTTTTTAACATTTAACAGTTTGTTGTGTCAGTGGACGCGAGTGCACACTCACATGTAATTATATTTATTATATACAGGGTGTCCATAAAGTCCCAGTAGTACCGTTCCGAGCAATAAATACTTGTAATGGTACTGGGACCTTATCGACACCCTGTATATCTATCTATCTATGTACGTACATATTCCATAACATTATTTTCCCCTTATGATATGAGGTTGTTAACCCCGACTGAGATAGGCATTATTGGGTTTGCAACCTCATTCAAAAGAGATAGGAGTAACGCATTCTTCTAGAACCCCAACCTAGAGAGAGAGAGAGAGAGAGAGAGAGAGAGAGAGAGAGAGAGAGAGAGAGAGAGAGATAATTTCGCAAGCAAAAAATTCTTCAGTTTCTATACAGCTTCAGAATATACTGAGAGAGAGAGAGAGAGAGAGAGAGAGAGAGAGAGAGAGAGAGAGAGAGAGAGAATCAAAGTGTGTCATAAATGAAATGTTTTATTGTTGCTTAAGCTTATCAGTCAGTCAGTATGATTACTAGAGCGGGCATCATCAGGGTCACTCCCTCTATATGCCCGAAACTGCTCAGCTCTCTCATTCCTCCTGCTAAGGTAGGTAGACCCTTTCCTCCTTATTTCAAGTTCTTTAGAGATGGAGTATTTGTTACTATATCGAAAAAGAGGCGTTGTGTATATGTATGTAAATAAATATATATATATATATATATATATATATATATATATATATATAAAGTAATTTCAGCACAAGGTAAACATCCTCGATTTAGTAGTTAAAATATGTTGGCAGCAATTAACTTTGCTTACACATGCTTACACATACATGTATATATGTATGTGTAAGCATGTATGTATGTATGTACATGCATATGTATTTGTATATGAATGTATACACATACATACATATGTATACTATATGTGTGTGCGTGTAATGCTAACATTTAACATACGCACATACATACAAACTTAAATGTTCGTTTATAAGCAATGCAAGTAAATATTTAATGTGCGCAATAATATATATATTATATATATATATTATATATATATATATACATATTATATATATATATATATATATATATATATACACTTTTTACCATACAGCGAAATTAATGGCCCTTAATTGACTCTCCCAGTTTTGTCAACGTTTCCCGTTTCCAATCATTTATTTTATCTGATGTTAACAATTCCGTTATTGTTTCGAACCAGCTTAACCAACTGCGCAAGAACTGCTAAAATACATTAGACCTACAGATAAATTAACATTTGATCTTCCAGGAGATGACGACTCTGCAGGACGTGGCTTACGTCGTCTGCTACGGCCACTTCCCAGAGTCTGGAACCAGAGGACTAAGCAACCCAACTTCCAGACCGACCAAAGACATACAGGCATCATCAACTGGAGGAGCTGCGGAGTCTGTTGGTCCCCCTGCTAAGGCTTCGCCCGAGTCTCCAAGTTCCTCTCCTGATTCGACCTTCGACGAAGGGCACGCCCCTCCTGACGAAGCGAACCCCTTCGCCGAGGATGAGGATAACCCGTTTTCGGACGAAGGGAATACTAATCCCTTTGACGACGAAGACAAGGGCAGAGATGAAGAAGAGACCAACCCCTTCGCAGAGGATACGAACCCGTTCGGGGAAGACGATCCCTACGGAGGAGGAGACGAACGCCCCCCTCCGGAAGACGGAGATTCGAAGCAAAACGACGCAACAACAATTACGGGCGACGCCTCGTCGCCAACGGCGTCGCCAACGACCGAGACCTCGATACCTGACGCCCCACCCGACCAAACTGATTCTGCGCCCTCGACGCCAAGTGCAACCCCCCAGGACCTGCCGAATCCTCTGGCGGACCCGAACTCGCCCCTGGCGACGGCCATGAAGCTCAGCGACAAGAAGAGGGTGAGTCCCTCTCACGCCAAAGAGATCATCGCCGAAGCTTTCAACGTGACGAAGTTGGACCTCAACAGGCTTGTGGAAGATACGAGGAACACGAAGGTAAGGCGTTGTATTTTGTAGCTGTCTGGTCTGAGAAAATAATAATAATAATAATAATAATAATAATAATAATAATAATAATAATAATAATAATAATAATAATAATGGTGGAGTTCTCTGCTTGACATAATTAGGGCAGCAAAACGCCCTAAATTTTGGGGTATTGGTTCGTGTTGAAATAACCCATGAGAGTTCGAATAGTGTACTGCAATTAGTGGGGTCACCTGTTTGACCTTATCTGGGCAGCAAAATGCCCTAAATTCTGGGGTACTGGTTCGCGTTGAAATAACCCATGAGAGTTCGAATAGTGTATTGCAATTAGTGGGGTCACCTGCTTGATCTTATATGGGCAGCAAAAATGCCCTACATTTTGGTGTACTGGTTCCCTCTGAAAGAAGAAACTGCAGGCGTTTGATTCTTGCATTGCAACATAAGGGCACAATCTTGGTCACAGTTGGTGGGCCCACTGATTCATGTACATGCAATAGAGAGAACAAGGACACCGTATACCAAAACACTTTAAAGATATAAAAAAAAAATGAAAAAATAACCCTAATAGATACGACGATACAACCACAATAAAGTCCCATAAACATGTTGGAGATAAGCATGTTTTCAAGAGCACTTCCGTTACTGTTTCTTGTCAAATAACGTATCTATTTCTTTTCCAAAGACGCGTTTCCTGTTATGAAACAACAGACGATCATAAAGGTTGCCACTTTTTTGCCACGAGACGTACACATTTAATAACAATATTTACGTAGGAGTCGTTTTATATAAGTGTACAATATGACAGCACGTATCACCTAAAACACAATATTATGCAGACATATACATAAATCACTGACCTACCCAAATGACGAAGTTTGTCCTCAAGTTGCAATGCAATAATCAAACGCTTGCAGTTTCTTCCTTCAGCAAGAACCAACACCCAGAAATCTAGGGCATCTTGCTGCCCATATAAGGTCAAACAGAGAACTCCGCTATTATCATTCTGAGGGTGAAGCCTACTTATATGGAACAAGCCCACCACTAGACATTGACTCGAAATTCCAGCTTCCAAAGAATATTATTATTCGAAAGAAGTAGCAGAAGGTACAGATGGGAAACATAGAAAGAGGAGATCACTTGTTAGAAAGAGATTAATTAACAAATTAATAAATAAAAATGTAACAATGTAACACTAGCAATGAACCACTATTTCTCTCCTTCCCTTCCAACACAATTAGGTTGGACGTTCAATGCTGCAATATCTTTTCCTAATGCAATCAAGAGATAACTGCATTCTATCTTTGCTTCATCAGGTTTCCCCAACAGCCGAGTTACTCCTTGAGGAGATTCGAACAGAGGGCCTCCCCGTCTCACCCCCGTCAGGTAGGTGCTAATAGAACGAATCAAACTCTCTGATAATAATGATTATAATAATGACAATGGCTATAATGAATAGTTATATGATGACGAGCTTTCCTTCACTACTTCAATCCCCATGAAAATATCTTCTCTACCCAATCCTCCCCTATAATAAAAAGTCTCTCTTAACTAATCCTTCTAAAAGATGAAAACCTTTCTAACCAATCCTACCTATGAAGAAAGCCTCTCTAATCAACCGTCCCTATGAAGATTGCCTCTCTTAGCTATTTTTCCTATGCAAGATAGCCTTTCTAACCAATCCTCCCTATGAAAACGCCTCTTTAGCCAATCCTCCCTGTGAACAAAGCCTCTCCAACCTACCCTGCAACGAATAACGCCTTTTTAACCAATCCCCCTAACGAAGATATATAGACATTAACTGATCTTCACTTTCTAACCAATAGTCCTCAAACCCCCAGGCCCCCCAACCCCCTAAAATGATGGGTTCCCCAAACCTATCCTGCCTATCTAAGACTCCATCTTTAAGTGGCCATTCTGTTGCAGAGACCTACCCAATCCTATTCCTGAGAGCTAGGGTGGGCCAGGAGGAGAAGTTTACGAACTTCAGCAGCACGTCTGCGACGAACACTATCGAACAATCCCTCACGCTGTAAGTTTACTAGCAGCATCGTTACACCTGTCGAGACATCTCTTGCCAGATTCATTCAATGGATAATGTACTGCAATCACCGCACAGCTTAGTGGCGGTTTGCTCTGAATTATTAATTTTTTTCCAGGATTCGGAACTAACCCCATTTCACTTTTTTTTTTTTCTTGTCAGGACTATTCAGAATATGTACAACGACGTTCTGACAATGGAAGTATGGTAAGTTATGAAAGACCAAGTCTTCACGTCTAGTCCAATCAGTCTAATCCTATTTTCGTCATAAAATCTTAAACTAATAACGACCAGGTTGTCGTACAAAATTCATTTTGACACTAGTAAATACTCTCTGAACCTGATTAAGCTCCTATATACAATACAGGTTATGATATCTTAGCAGAAATACTTGATACGTAATCTCATAACAGTCAACTGATAAGTTATCAGGAAATTGCCTTCACTCGAGGTTAGTTATATAAAAAAAATATTCAGATTTCTACGTTTGAGAACTGTGATTCATAAAGAGTGAAATAACCATATAAATTTCTGATTAATTTAAAGTTCATGCCTTACTATCTAAATAAAAAAATGTCATTTAATCTATTTTTCTTCAGGAGTGCCAACGTCCTGCCCTTAGAAGACCCCCAGACGCCTCCCAAATTAGACCTCCTGGGAAGAATTATGACAGGCAGCATGAGACGGAAGAGAGAAGATTCCAGGTAAGAATGGTGAGAAGAAACAATGGCCCATTTCCAGTCAGTATTAAATTGCATTTGCTCACAGATTAAGTAAAAGGATATTTGGCCTGAAAATTTTGCTTTAAGAACCAAACACCCCTTTATCCACTGGTCAACACTGACAAATAGAAACTTGCAAGCCTATACACACCAGTAGGCAGTATTTTATTGTCTGTAATAAGACATATTGCATAACTGTTTGCATTTTCAACAAAAAAACAATGACGTGTACATAGGGATAACAACTTTATCATAAAAACTGGCAGTGGTATGAATTGCTAATAAGAATTTCATTTCCTCAGGTCTGCCAAGATGATGAAGAATGCGAAACCCAACATTGAAGAGCATCAGCCCGACACAGAACGAGAGATCTCGCCTGACACCCCCCGTCAAACACCAAGTCCAAAACCTTCGCAGGAGGATCCCACCGATAAAATCATCGGTGTTACTTCTGAATTACAAAACGGAGACGCAGTCGACCACGAAAGTCCACACAGCCAGTCTCTTGACAACTCAGATTCGATTTCAGTCTCATCAGAGATGTCCAACGATCCTATTAAGACAAGTACCCCACGGGGTAGGTCTTCCAGCCTTCAACACTTGGAAGCCACAAACCTAGGAGACAGCTCTCCAAAGAAGGGCTTCAGGAGTAGTTTCAGAAAGAAAGCAGGCCACTTCCTTCGGTCGAGTCATTCAAACCTGAGGAAGAGTAATCAGAGCCTTAACACTACCGACTCTGCATCGCCTGATCTCTCAAGGAAGCCCTCAGATGCACATTCCATGCAGTCAGAGTGCAATGAAGTGTCTTATCAAGAGAGTAAATTAGACCGCGAGCACTCAAAAAGTTCACTCAGCATATCTTCGCTTACGAAGAGAACTTTCAGTATGAGATTATCTAGCAAGAAAGCATCAGGCCAAATGAAGAGGTTCGCGTCAGTCCGTGCCAGAAAGAAGGACGCCCCTGATGGAGCTGTCCCATATGTCAGTGAGCCCAACACGCCTAACCAACACCGTCATCAGCTACAAAATGAGAGTCCTGAACAAACAGATGGCGTGACTTCCCAGCCTGTGGAACAATCTAACCTATCTCAAAATCATGTAGTAAACTCAGAAACGATGAGTCCCAAGCCAATATCAAAGGGGCTGCTCACTCCCCGGCCTATGAGACCCTTCAGGAACCTTAAAGCTTTGAATATCAACAACGACACGAAAAGCGAGTTAGTCCCAGTAAGTCCCACAAAAAAATCCCCTACAGAAAAGAAGGCCAGGGTCAAGATGCCAAACAACCCAGAGGAAATTCAACAGTACCTTACACGCATTGGGAAGGATCATTTGCAAGCAGAACGCATAGCATATGCGAACGTTCCTCTAAAGGTATTTTTGCTGTATTGTCATTACACTATTTCACTGCACAAAAATGAATTAAGGTATATTACTTGTGAGTGTTATTACACATTTATAAATGATCTTCTATGTAAATAATTTTCAATAACATATTCACATCATGGCATATACAATTCAATGGGGAAATGCTAAATCTATGCCACTACTGACTTTAGAATATAATTAAGATGAGATACCACAACTGAAAATGTTGAGATGATAGAAATGAACTTGATTAACAGTTACTGTACTGGAAAAATAACTTTTTTTTCAACAGGGTACTGTAAGAAACTGGGTTAAAGAAGGTTGGATTCCCATGACCATAGTTCTGCCAAATGTTACTGGGTTAACAACAGAAACAGGCAAGAAGAAGAAGACAAAGAAACAGACAACAGATGAGACTGATGCTACAGCAAAGAGTGAAAAAGAAGCTAAGGTTTTGTGCAAGATGCACGTCAAACTGGCCCTCCCAGTGCCAATGGAGTCAGAACTCAACTCTTCAGCTTTCGAGAGTTACAACTCCACCTACACTAAACTGGTCAACCTCAAAGTTCGAACTATGGTAAGAATCATTCATGATCGAGGTATATGTAATTACTAAAGGTAACACATACATGTATAATTATATGTATGTCTGTGTGTGTTGCTCACTGAATGGGCAACAGACACGTTCACAAGCGCTGTGGTTCAATCCAAGCCTACCATGAACCAGTCAAGCCAGCTGTGAGTGGGTACCAGGGACAGCTAGGGTCAAGACAAAGGGCCAAGGGGGTCACAACCTCATTCTTAAAAAGACTTCCTAAGAACTGGAAGGCTTCAACCTTATGGTCCTCTCCCTTTCTAAAAGGGAAAAGGGCACATGGTGGAATATATATATATATATTATATATATACATAAGCACAATATATATTATTTAAAAAGGTCATTTTTACAATGTGGATAGCTTCACTGAGACAGACAGAGCCTAATGGGGTTGCTTATTTCACACCTGCATTACACCCAGAACCTGAAGATTCCTTTCCGACAATCTAAGAAACAAGAATTCTGACGGAAAACACCAACAGTAATACAAACTGTACAGGCTACAAGCCATAAAAGCAAGTAAGAAACCCTAATACCTCACTTGTTACCTACAGGATGACTTGACAGACTACAAAGGAGATGTTGGTGTGGTTGGGGACATCCTCCTGGACCAACTAATCTTCTTCTCGCGCGTCAGTGTTTGGCACCAGGAACTGGTCTCTTGGTTGGTGTTGGCAGACAAGAAGCCTTCAGATCCAACTCTTCTTCTTCCATTCCTCTTAGCGATTAAAAACGGCCTTCAAGAAGGTCAATATGTCACTGCGCAGGTATTTTTCAAGCTCATTCAAGTTTTCTTTGCTTTGTGACTGTCTACTGACTTGTTGATAAACTTAACTGGTACCAGTATTTCCTTTAAGCTCTGGGTTTTCATGAATTCTTTACAGAAATGTGCAATGAAAATTTGTATTCTGACCCAACGTTGCAATGACTCAAACACATGCTTCTTAACACTTGCAGAAGCTCAAGATGGGAGAATCTCTGTCGAAGTGGGTGAGGTACATAATGCCTAACGAGTTCGAAACGTTGCATTCATCCTTTCCTTGCAATTCACATCTTCTACACCTGCCAAGGCTTGAGCATTTCCTAAGGTAAGACATTCGTCTGGAAAATTGCTACACGCTAAACCACAGCTACTGCCACTATTACTACTTCACAAACTGGTTTGTATAATGTCTTGGGAACAATGAATAATCAAAAGGCTTGAGAAACCGTTTTCTGTAGTACAGTCTTCTTTATTATCTTTCGTCAGTTATCCTGCATTGTTTTATACGAGATATCCCACACTGTCTAAAATGAAAGCCACCAATTACCACTGACGAAATTTATACCATATGGTCAATGACGAGTCATCCAGTATTGTCCGTGGCAATATTCCAAATTGTCTTCCACGAAAGCAGCCCCATACAATTTACCAAAGTAGTCTTGCACCATCTTCAACAAAAGTCAGTGACGTTATCAATATTTTCCACAGATGTTTCAACACCATAGAAGAAGACACCGATCTCAAGATCCTTTTCGAGAGGGAAATGAACCTGATCAATCTGCCCTCACTCACAGAACAACTTAAAGGAGCGTTGATGAGACACGCTGAAATATGGTAAGTTCTCATGTGTACCCTCTCCGAAACATCCCTAATTGTTACAATTTTTCTCACTAGATAGATCTTTTAATCCCAATATATTGGTATTTTCTGTAGCACGTTCATGGACAATCCACATATTGTAAACATTACCTTCATTTACAAAAACTTTCATTACAAGGATTGAAGCGCTGAATAAGGAACCGCTCAACCAGGAGTCAAATGTTAATCTCGAGGGCGTCGGGACAACTGCCGACGATGCCAAGTGGTACGATGACCTCCGGAGGGCTGCACACCTGTCGAAGCCCATAGATGATTTCTTGGTCATCTGCGTCTACACCTATCAGCCTATATTTATGACGTAAGCAACTGGAGACCCAAACTTTGGACATTCTATCGTAGATAACACAATTCTTGACTAATAACCCTAAATTAGTCTGTGGATCACGTAGTTAAAAGATTTAATACAACTTACAAAATAACTTCTGAATACTGGCCCCTTCACCATCATTTAACCAAGTCAGGAAGTGAATCTGGATATGGCTAGCTTGTTATTACTTTGCTATCCTGGAGGTTTTCACAGTGCCAAAGATTTGCTTCGTTTTTCCCAGTCAACCAAACCACGTACAATTTATTCCCTACTCAGTTGTGTCGATTCTAAAGTTTTACTTTCCATACACTGAAAGGCTCATTTAGTGTGAGACTCTAAATGTTATGCTACAAAGATGAAACACAATCAAGGGATAATAATCACGATTAATTCTTTAACTTCATTGAGCATGATTCTCATGACAGAATCAGTGCAACAGACTTCAGGAAGGCCTAACAAATTTAAACCTCTCAAAATAGTGAGAAAAAAGGAAAACATCCAGTTATGAGAACAAATATTCTTACACTTCAACTCTTTGACTCTATGATTTACAAAACCTGCTGATGGCATTTTTACTTGTATAAAGAACTAGCAAATAAATTTCTTACAATCCTTTCTGCAGGGAAATGTCCGTCGACTACCTATACTGGGTCCTGCCAAAATTCCTAACAGCCTCACTGCACCTCATCATGAAGACGCACAACTTTCCAGTCAGCAAAATTAGGAGTATGCCTAAGGGCTACATTCCATTAGCCGCCCAGGCAGCCTGGAAGATTTGCAGCAACATCAGTGGAATCAATAAGTAAGTAAGACTAGTACAGAGGGGCTCTGAGGAGTGAATAGATCTTAACTTACAATTTAAGTGAGATGGCAGTCGAATGGAATTACTGGACGCAAAAAGACCTGCCTTCAAACTGGCACGGGAGAATTGTATAAAATTAATAAAATTTACAGGTTTATTGACCCCTTCACGTAATATAATTCACATAACATACTTATTCACAATATATATAACATGTATGTGCTTGCTGAGAGAGATAGAGAATACAGTACTTTCAGTGGACTCGACAGCAAACAACTCCACTTTGTCACCACAACAGAATCAGCATAGAGAGCAAACTCCCCATCCACCTGATTGAACAAGACTTCCGGACGGCCTACTCCAACACAGTCCTCCAGTGGCTGACCCTCAGCGTCATGCTGTCACTGCAGGAGATGGAGAATGACTTCCAACAGGAGGAGTTCGTCGCCATCGACCCCGTCAAGGGCTACAGCCACTCCGCTGTCAGTATGGTGGATATACTAAAAGCTGTAAGTGCAGTGAATCTATACATACAGGCAATTTTTTTCTTGAAGACTGGATGGCTCCTAAAACTGTTGTCTTTCTGGTTCTAAGTTAGAAGGAGTTGGTGTGAGTTCTGTAACTCTTTCTTCAACCTCAGTGCACTCAACAGGCTACTGGGCCAACTGCATCTGGCATTTCTCGCTGGTCACAAAATTTATGTTGTGCCTTTTAACCATTTAATAGGAGTGGTGCCAGAGGGGGGTACAGCCTGTTCTTAACATCCTTAAAATAAGGTTGTCAACTCCAAATCCCTTTTCTTTTCTAGTATTAACACGTAACAAATTAATGTACATATGTCAAGTTTTTACAAGTAAAGGTATACATACATACACTATACTCTAAAACAGCAAATAAATCTAATCTTGCCACCTTATTTACTAGGGCACCCCTTATTTCTTTCTGACAGATCATGTCTCGTCTGCAAGGACTCAGCTGGCCTGGGGGCATAAGACCCGGAGTCAACACACTGACAAGAATAGCAAAGCAAATAGTAATGCTTGTAAAATTTTATACAGACAAGATTACGTCGACTTACACCACAAGAGATTGTAACACTGGAAGGATTCCTACAGAAGTAAGTAGTTTTGAAATTTGGTATGAGTGGATCGGTATAATTGGATGACAGTGTCATTACTTATTACAAGCTGCCTTTATTCACTTTCATTAGAGCCTTGTGTATCACATTACCCGATGTAAAGGCAATACCATATCAAAATTATAACTACATACCATCATTCCCTGAAAATAAATCACCACTGCAGGACCAATTCGTGATTGAGTAAGTGTTCCAACCTAGTAATGAAATGTGTTTATCAATGCAAGGTGACAGTTCTCGCACAATACAAAACACTTATGATTTCCACCCGATTTCTTACTTTTCCCTACCAAAGAAACTACATATTCAATGTACCACATTTACTAACAAGGCATGCGTAGTTGTCCGGAACGTGGAGCACGTCTGCGACGAGGCCAGGCAACACCTGACTACTCTGGCCTCCTGGGCAGAAGAAATGCAGGTACAGGAGGAACTTCCTCCTGACGAAGAGGCTGAAGGGTTGGAGCTCCAACTCGAAGGTCGAAATCAAAAGCTTCAAGAGCAGATTGATTCTGCAGCACAGAGGATACTGCAGAAGGTAAATCTAGTTCCGTTTTTCCCATAAGTGTCTTCTGCTGTTTAAGCAGACATTTATTCTCATGAAGTATTTTGAGGATTAATAATGTTCTGAAAATCTGCAAACCATCAGACCTCAGATAATTAAATTTACTTATTGTACTCTTAAACACAGGAACTATCAACTGACTAAGAAGAAATCGAGTCTGTGCAAATTAAGTTCTCTAATGTCAAGTTCTTAACTTCTGTACAATGGTCTGTCATTTCCATTTAGAATTCAAAATGATTAAACCTTTCAATATTTTAAGTTACTAAAATAAATTACCCACTATCATGAATACAGATTAATTACTCAAAACCTTTGGCTAATACCTTCCTAATACTGTCCAATCCTCCAATTTCCTTTATTTCCAGTGCCTACCAGACCTAGAAGTGATCCTGAAACAGGGTGTGAGTGCTAATAAACCGGATTATGTCATAGAGACTATGGTATCCATATTGCAACCCATCGAAGACCGGCTATATTTTGCGGAATCACTCCTGTTCGAGTTGTGGAACCGAATATTCAAGGAAGCTGAGAACTTCATGCTGAGACTGCAACAGGTGAGAAGTTCCATGACATGTTATACTGTGGATGTCACCCTTTAATGGGTATAGTTCTGAAAGAAAGTTGTGTACATTACTACCCCATGTCACAGCCAGCTTAAAAGCAGATCAGAAAACCCCATGTCACAGCCAGCTTAAAAGCAGATCAGAAACTTATTTCAACAAAGACACACCCTAACCTAACTTTCCCTTAAATTACCTAACCTAATCTACCCTGGGGTGACATGCCCTGACCTGGCCAGGGGGTTTTGCTCCTCCTGAACCTGTGAATGTGAAGCCATGAATAACAGCAAGGTGTTTGCCTAACTATTCTCCAAGATTACCTAAGTGCCAGAGAGAGGTTTTTAGGAGGCTATGCAAAGAAAGATGGCAGGAAGAATGGTGCATAAAATGATTCATAAAGAAACAGAGGATAGACACCAAGTAGTAAGCCTCAATGCATCATGGCAGCAACTTCTGAGAACTCTTTTATTGCGCTATTTTGAGTCTTCATTGCCCTTTACCTCACTGTACTGTACCAAGAAGGGCAGCAGAGTCAAGGGTCTATTTGGATTCCATATATTTATGAATATAAACAATGTAAGTTCTCCTTTGAACATTCTTTTTTCTACAGAACACCTTTCCTCTTCAGGGTCAGTGGAGAAGCGATCTAAGAAGACTCGAGAAGTCCCTCAGTACCATCTACAGCTTCCTTACTGACACAGAGAAAGTGGGATTCCAGTTACCCGATGAGGCTGTGCAAGGTAATAAGAAAAAATTTATAAAAGGTTCAAGAATGCAAAAGACTGGAATTAGCTAACGAAACATTAAGCCAGTGTCATGCACTTGATATTAATGACTTAAGAGAACATTAAGCCAGCACTATTCATTAAAGGATCCTAATGTTGCAGAATATGAGAAGCTTATTGACCACCTTAAAATGTCTGGCGCATCGTCTCCGGCATTAGTAGCCATGTACTACAATGAGCGGTATTTTGAGCAGTGCAAGGAAGTGGATGCCAAAACCACCAACGTTATCATCACTAATGTGAGTTACTCGACGTTATCTATTTTTTCTTCAAAATGACCCTAGCCCTCTCCAGTCTTGAACTGAGCATTTCAGTGGCTTTCTTGAAAACTTTATATCATAATGTAACATTCTTCTGTCCTTGAGCTTTCAGTTTCTTCATGTTTTGGTCTTCAGTAATTAAACTTCCAGTTGTTCTCAGAAACTTCGGCTTTTCATAGCTTGAAGTAGCTTTAAATTGTATTTTTCAACATTCTTAGAAATCATTAGCCAATCCTTAAACTTCCAATTACCCTTCTCCAGGCTGGGTACCTTTAAACAATATTCCATAATGTCCACCTTTTCATGTTGCATTACCTAGGTGTGGGAGTCAATCATTTGCAAGAGAGACAATGACTATTACAACCCTGCTAAGGCAACTAAGTTACATGTACACCAAATTGATCAAGACTATGTAACCATTCAATTCAGATTT
>NC_061092.1:9116761-9146761 GCF_015104395.2 Macrobrachium nipponense | reverse complement strand
TATATCACCAGTAATGAAAAAAATCTCGGTGGCAATATAAAGGCTTATCAGTGTGAGCCGTCATTCCCTTGAAAGTTAAGCAAACATGATATTATTATTACTACTACGGCTACTGGTGCTACTGATACTAGTAGCATTAGTACTGCTACTACTTTTACTACTGCTGCTGCTGCTGCTACTACTATTAGTATTAGTACTAGTACTAGTACTACTGCTACTACTACTACTATAGTAGATTCACTTCAACCGCGCATTTGATGTCTAGGACAGTTCCTACGACGCTCCTAATTGGCTGTTGATAAGCCAATCACGGGGCTGAATACTCTGTCTCTCTCGAGAGTTCACACAGGCAGGATGTGTGTACCACCTCTCCTGAGGGATACTTTTGAAAGACGTATCCCTCAGGAGAAGTGGAACATAATCCGGCTTATGTGAACTCTCGGGAGAGACTGAGAGTTTTCAGCCCCTTGATTGGCTTATCAACAGCCAATCAGCAGCGTGGTAAGGGATTGGCCTAGACATCAGATGCACGGGTATTGTGAATCTACTATAGTACTACTACTATAGTACTCTAGTACTACTGCTGCAACTACTACTGGTACTATTACTACTACTACTGCTGTTGATACTGTTACTACTACTAGTTAAATGATAATCCGTAACCAAAAACAAATAATATAAAAAAGTAAGTTTTTTTTCCACAACATTACTATTACAATTTCTTGGCCAAGTTGCTGAATCCGGAATATAAAAATTAGGCCAAAGTGCAAAAAGCTGGGACCTATGAGGTCATTCAAGTATTGGGACACTGCAAAGAACTTTAAATAAAG
Organism: Macrobrachium nipponense; assembly: GCF_015104395.2. Lineage (NCBI taxonomy): Eukaryota > Metazoa > Arthropoda > Malacostraca > Decapoda > Palaemonidae > Macrobrachium > Macrobrachium nipponense. The sequence continues at coordinate 9,145,931 of NC_061092.1, read as the reverse complement.
CCTACAGTACACCACGTGAGGCGCACTGACTATACCCCACCACGGTGCCTGGCCAAAAGCTAAAACGAAATGTCTCGAATATTTCATGATCTTGAAAACCTCACTTGGTCGTTTTTGAGTGTTTAGTCAATACTTCAATGAATAAATCGTTGGTTTAGTCAATACTTCAATGAATAAATCGTTGGTTTAGTCAATACTTCAATGAATAAATCGTTGGTTTAGTCAATACTTCAATGAATAAATCGTTGGATTAGTCAATACTTCAATGAATAAATCGTTGGTTTAGTCAATATTTCAATGAATAAAATGTTTGTTTAGTTAATATTTCAATGAATAAATTGTCTGTTTAGTTAATACTTCAATGATTAAATCTTCTGTTTTGTTAGTATTTCAATGAATAAATCGTTGGTTTAGTCAATACATAAATGAATAAATCGTTTGTTTAGTCAATACTTCAATGAATAAATCGTTGGTTTAGTCAATACATAAATGAATAAATCGTCGGTTTAGTCAATACTTCAATGAATAAATCGTTGGTTTCGTCAATACTTCAACGAATAAATCGTCTGTTTAGTCAATATTTCAATGAATAAATCGTCTGTTTAGTTAATACTTCAGTGAATAAATCGTCTGTTTAGTCAATACTTCAATGAATAAATCGTCTGTTTAGTCAATACTTCAATGAATAAATCGTCTGTTTAGTCAATACTTCAATGAATAAATCGTCTGTTTAGTCAATACTTCAATGAATAAATCGTGGTGTTAGTCAAATACAATTCAATGCAATAAATGCGTCTGTTTAGTCAATACTTCAACGAATAAATCGTCTGGTTTAGGTCAATATTTCAATGAATAAACGTCTGTTTAGTCAATACTTCAATGAATAAATCTGTCTTTTTAGTCAATATTGCAATGAAAATAAATCGTTTCCTGTTTAGTCATAACTTCAATTAATAAATCGTCTGTTTAAAGTCCAATACTTCAATGAAAAATAACAAAATCCATCGTTAGTCCAATACTCCAATGGAATAAATCGTTGGTAATAGTAAATACTTCAATGATATAAATCGTCTGTTAGTTTTTTCAATCTTCAATGAATAAATCGTCTGTTTAGTCAATACTTCAATGAATAAATCGTCTGTTTAGTCAATACTTCAATGAATAAATCGTGTGTTTAGTCAATGCTTCAATGAATAAATCGTCTGTTTAGTCAATACATAAATGAATAAATCGTCTGGTTAGTCAATACATGAATAAATCGTCTGGTTAGTCAATACTCCAATGAATAAATCTTTTGTTAAGTCAATACTTCAATGAATAAATCGTTTGTTTAGTCAATACTTCAATGAATAAATCGTCTGTTTAGTCAATACTTCAATGAATAAATCGTCTGTTTAGTCAATACTTCATTGAATAAATCGTGTATTTAGTCAATACTTCAGTGAATAAATCGTCTGGTTAGTCAATACATAAATGAATAAATCGTCTGGTTAGTCAACACTCCACTGAATAAATCTTTTGTTAAGTCAATACTTCAATGAATAAATCGTTTGTTCAATCAATACTTCAACGAATAAACCAACGAATATTGTATTATTTTCTCTCACACGATATATTTTTCCTTTGTCACAAAGGGACGTGTCCTTCCGCCAACGCAGTAATTGAGGAGACGACATTCGTCAGCGGCATCAAACTGGACTTGTACCTTTCAAATAAACATCCTTCGATGTTCGAACTCTCGTTCACAGGAGGCGAGTTTCGTGGGCAAGGCTTTTGTTTTACATGGTAAGGACGATTTAGTGTTTACTTTCAATAAAAACAGCTGTTATTGTGTTCTCAAAAATCCAAATTATTCCTCTTGCAAGGCTGCAGTTTGTGTAATGAACAGTATATAGTATATATACTATATACTGTTCATTACAGGTTATTGTGGTAACAGTATATAGTATATTATATTATATACTGTTCACTACAGTTTATTGTGGTAACTGCATATAGTATATATAGTATATACTGTTCACTACAGTTTATTGTGGTATATACTATATCACCACAATAAACTGTAGCACTATTCAGCATCAATAACTTATCTTTATACAAACGGGGTTCCTTTATAAGACTTTGCTTGTGCTACGAGTCTTAACCATTCGCAAGAAATCTAGAAATCACATTCATCACACCTGTCTCTATAAAAATGGTTTCCATTTATATATCGTTGCTACTCCTATAATTCTTAACCATTTACATAACTGTCATTAGACCTATACCTGGGCCCGATTTATAATACAAAATATCTGGCCTGACGCCAATGCAATACAAACCAATCAATCGATCACGTTCTCACTGGTACTACGATTCTTACCCATTTGCAAGAAATCACTGTCATCACACTATCTCTATAAAAATGGTTTCCATTTATGTATCATTGCTACTCCTATAATTCTTAACCATTTACATAACTGTCATTAGACCTACTTATACCTGGGCCCCATTTATAACACAAAATTTCATGCCTGACGCCAGTATAATACAAACCAATCAATCGACCACATCTCACGACCGACCTAGTATAGGTCTCAAGAATTCTTTTAACACTGCAACCTGTTATTTTCTTTCCTTTTTTTTATTTCTCAGGGACACGGGCAGACAGAAATACAGAATCGAGACGCCCAGCGGTTCCCAAATGAAGGACTTCGGCAGAGCCGGGACGAAGACGCTGAGGATCAGAGTCAGCGAGAGGACCAACAGGATCATCCTGGTGGACGAAACGAACTTGGAGACCCTGCGCGTTAGTCTCAAAAAGGCTCGGCGTGACGTTTGTTATTCAGTGACACTGCGCGCCGAGAAAGACATTCCACATATGTTTACGTATGCTGGTGAGTGTCTTATTATCTACTTCCATGGTCGGATTCTCAGTACTGAAGAGAGAGAGAGAGAGAGAGAGATCGGATTCTCATAAAGCAGCAAGTGAGAGACAAGGGGGTTGGGGAAGCTCTTGGTAAATCCACTTTGTTCATTATCGTATCCACCTGATTTTCAAACACTAATTTGATAATATGAGAGAGAGAGAAGAGAGAGAGAGAGAGAGAGAGAGAGAGAGAGAGAGAGAGAGAGAGAGGTAAACAAGAACTTGACAAGTACTAGGCATAAAAAAAACTTCGCTTTCAGAAGAGGGGCAATATTGTGAGATGCCTGGTCCCACAACAACTGCCACTACATTGCAACCAAGTCCACCACCAACAAAAAAAACTACAACAACATCATCCACACCCCCACCATCATCAACAGCTCCCCCACCACCACCATCGTCACCAACATCACCACCACCAATAACAACAGAGCTCCATGAAGATACTGCATCGCCATCACCTGTAACACCAGCTGACAAGGAGAACCACCACCAAGATGACGGTGCCCTTTCAAGGACAGAAAGAAGAGATATCCCACCACTTCCTCTTGCATCAACAGCAGCCAGCCACAGGAGTGGATGCAGTGCCCTAGCCCTTCTGTTCTTGGCACTCTACCTACCAACGGGCATAATTAATTTGTTCTAATATGACAAAATTTCTAAGACAATTTGTATTTTTCATAGCTACAAACCTTCGGTCTTAACAATAGGATAATTTCTAGCGCCCGCAGATGAAAGCAAGGAATCTTGTGAGATCTGGCAACGCGTATACACGGGCACCTATAGAGTAGTTGGCCGTGGCGTATATCAGGTGAAGAGTGGTCAAGAACCATGCATCTACGCCACCAAGTCAGTCTTTTCTTAACCGCCTGGGCGACAGTTATGGTTGACCTCTCTCGGCCTTTACCATTGCCCGCTTCGAGTGTGTGTGTGTGCTGTTATTATGGCTTCTTTTGCTCCCTCTCGGCCTCGTCAACTGTGTGCCCCAGAACTCATGGTTTTCAGTGTTCTCATTTTTTGGCTTCGGCTGCGACCGACCCCCACATAACTTGTAAAATTATGCTCAAATCATAATTTGTACACACATATATACTATATACCTATATATATATATATATATATATATATATATATATATCTATATATATATATATTATTACAAATAGATACGCTAAATTCGCTCATTTCCACGGTTTTGTGGAAGTCTTATCCAAGGTTGGAGGGCAAAAAATAAATAAATAAAGAAATAAATAAAGTACATCAACTTTGGGTACCTTGGTACGATAATCACCTTCACGAAGGCAAACGTTCCAATTTGCATATGGCGTGTCCTTGCTCCTTGTTTGAGGCCTCGTATATATTGTACGCGCTTACAGTACGCCTCGTCATGTTATTCAGGATCCGAGGACAAAAAAAGCTGTAGGCTACGCCTCGCAGGGTTATTCATTATACGATGGAAAAAAAGATTGAAAAAGATAACATGGCCGCCGATAATTGATGTCAGCTGGTCTTGGTTTTGGTAAGTAAACAATTTCTAAGTCGTAGGTGTTGATATTTATTTTAAATGTGTAATTAAATTTGCATGACGAATTTTTTACGATATTATTACGTAATTGTAATCAATAACTCCGCACGGACTGCTAGGATCGTTTCTGCGATTATTAGTCAGCCTCTAGGTCTAGGATTTTGGGACTTCATACATGACACCGCGCCTAGTATTACCACCTCCCCTCATGGGTTAATTACAGTCGACCCCTCCCCCATGACGGTGAATACTTAATGAGCAACCCAAAATGCTACAGGAAACTGTAATTTCTTCTGAAATACCCGACGCGGAGATGTTACGTAGCCTATGTGTGTGTGTTGTCCCTTCGAATGGGAGTGTCGTAATTTTTTTTATTTCTTCTTTTTTACGCCATGCTACTTGCGTAGGCTAGGTACGTCGTCACACGGGGGTCTTAAACTTGACCGTTACGTGCGGATTATGCAATAATATACAAACTTGACTACTTTAGGATCTAATAAGGAATCAAATTTACGACCTGAACTTACCATGAGAACTTGAAGGAAGGCGAACGAGACCACCTTCACTTTCGGCTGCTTCATTATTACCCCCACCAACATCACCTTCAGTCGTCTAAACTGTGTTAGCAAGATGCAAACAGATGCATGTATAAGTGAAAATACTTTTAATCAATTACCGAGTAACCCCGATGTACGTGGAGGTCACTTTTGCAGAAACGCTACGACGAACGAACACAGAGTCAGTCGGTCAGCCGCCAGCTTGAGCAGTTGCCATGCGTTCAATTTTCGGACATTTCTGTTAAACCAGTGAGCTAGGTTTGAGTAATCGCGTATATTTTTTACCTATTTTAAAATCTTGAACGTTTGTATCAATTATATTAGACGTTTTTAAATTTTGTTTTAACTACTTGAGTGAGTAGATACGTTACACATTTTTCGACGTTTTTAAGCCACTGAGCTGGTTTCGAGTAATCACATACTTTTTAGAAGTGTTTTAAAATCTTGAACGTTTGTATCAATTATATTAGAGACGTTTTTTATATTTTCTTTTTACTAATCTTGAGTGAGCAGATACGTTATCCATATGAATTTGCAACTTCCCTTACACCTTCCCCGAGAAATGCCGTTAGAAGTAAAATGATTCAACACCACTTTTATTTCATTATATATTGCTAGTTATTTGCTTGCTGCTCTGACATTTTATATTTTTCATTCGGCCTCAATGCGTCCTCTAGCAACGGTAATTTGTTTTAATTTCCGTACATATAGGAAAAAAAGTTCACTGTTAATATAAAACAAACATTTCTAGTGTTGTACGACGTGGTATATTATACTAAAAATGCGCCGTTATTTGCCGTGTCCTAAATTATCCTTTAAATTCACTGAGACCGTTAAATATGCGTTATATGTGTCATACAGTACCGGAGACGGTGCAGTACAACTAGAAAACAATAGGCCTATGTCCATAAGTATCGTTGCCCAAGTTCACCTCCATTGTTATTAACTTACAAAGCAGTTATTGGCTACTTGGCTCAAAGTCTGGCACCAAAATGTTAAAATGTAAGGTGTCCTTGTATGACTCCATCCTTAGCAAAAATCCAACCAGATCTGAGTTACTGACTGATCCAGCAGAACAGAGTAGATTTGGGTGGGGCTGTTATGGGCTACGACAAGCAGCTTTAAGATGCATGACTTTGTCCTCAGAGACAGTAAAAGGCAGCTGAACTATGACTAGCAAAGAAGGGATCTAGCAACACAATAATTGGATTGTGAAGACTTACGATTTGGGCGGGAAGATCACCAAGGAAAGATTGTTTGTTTGTTTGTATGGTGCTTTACTTGCATGGAACCAGTGGTTATTCAGCAACGTGACCAACGGCTTTACGTGACTTCCGAACCACGTCGAGAGTGAACTTCTATCATCAGAAATACACATCTCTCACTCCTCAATGGAATGGCCGAGAATCGAACCCGCGACCACTGAGGTGGGACACTAATACCATACCAACCACGCCGCTGAGGCGCTTGACCACCAAGGAAAGATGATTCATCTTTTGTCTCTCTTCTCTACTGAATCAAACTGAGCATCTATTTCAGTCCCAACCCATACCTCCTTAACTCTTTTCTTGATTAGGGTCTTGGATTACCAAGCAAAGCAAACAGGCCTCAAAATATAGATGTTAAATGTCATAAAATGTCTAGACTGAGTAGATTCCACTAGATTTCCTAGCTAAGGCAAATCTTTCTAAGAGGTTAAGGTCAATATTTACATAAATCATTATTAATGTAGGCTGTAAAGCACACCAGTTACCTCCAAGAGCTTTTTATGTACCCCACTGGTACATTAGTATCATCTATAAAGGAATATTATTTGAAGAGGTTAGAAAAAAACATTAAAATACAATGCATATTTTATTTTTTCTATCACATTCAACTGGAATTATTCTTTAGCACAAAATAGCATAAATTTATTCATGGCTAACCTGTGGATCTTCAAGATCTCCATATTAACCACAAAATAAAATAAAAGTTAGAGAGCAACTTGGTATTTGTGAATAACATTAGCATTCTGAAATACTGGATGGTTTGCATGAAGAAGAGAAATTCTTCAAATTAAGTACGTGTACTCTTTGCGATATATTTTACATGTGTTTACACCACAACTTTCAATTCCTGTTATATAGTCAAAAGTACTCTGTCTTCTGTACAAAATACTTTCATGTGTGAGTTGTTTAAATCCTGAAATTCTTTGTCAAGCACAACAAAGAACAAAAAACTAAGTACAGTGCTTTGATAAACCAGAGGAAAAATGTAGCTTACATAATCAAAATAAGTTACTCCATCATAACCAAGTCAAACTCGTTTAAGTTGAAGTTATCAAGATCAATTTCTGCTCCTATATATGCTTTTTTGCTGATACAAAAGCTAATAAAACTCAACCAGCAATTGTCCAATGACAAAAGCACAGGATTTCCAACCACAATGAGAAGGGATTGAGCCCGTGTAATGGCAACATTGAAGCGTCTCCGACACTTCACAAAACCAAGGCTGTGCTCCCTGTCAACCTGCAAGAGAATTTTAGTTTAAGTGTCATTCTCAAAAGAATCTATAATGATATTATACATTTTGACAATTTCTTCAATGAAATTACAGTGACTAAATCTGAGTTGAAGTCAAATAAGGAAAGGACATTTATTAGAAAACTTATATTAGCTATATATATTCCTATGAGACACTAATTATGTACTACATGAAAATATACTCAAAGGAGTAAATTGACTGTACATATAACCCCTAAAAGGTAAATTCTGTTGCAAATATGTAGCAGGCAAAGCAAAATTTACTTAAGGGAATTTACATAATTAGGACTATTTTACCTTGAGATACTATATCCATAGTCTAAACACATTTTATAATATTAATTATTTATTCATTTTTCTGGCATGTAACTGTCTACTAAAAATGCATACTTATTCATTTTTCTGGCATGCAACTGTCTGCTAAAAATGCATACTACAGTCAATAGTCAGCTTGATATAATCTCATGATTCTATATAAAGTTTCTAAAAAGAAAGTATGCAACATGATGAATTAAACACAAGACATGAGTTCATGTTTTGGAAATTGAGACCAAAGCCATTCCTTACTTATCAACATGATTAGGCTCCAATGACATGTCACTCAATTCAGTTTCCCTCACTTTTATCAACAACACCAATAATTCATTATCATTTGGAACAGCCCAATGAGAACCCAGTTTTGGTTTGGTGTTTTACCAGCCAAAGTATGTATCTAAGGCAATTAAGACCCCTAAAAGTAGAAAAGAACATAGAATTAAGGCCAAAGGCTATGTGGTAGAACCCATAAGGTCTGCACTGAAAAGGAAATTAAAGAGTAAGAAGGTTTTAGAGGTGTAACAGAAGGGAAACCTGTTAAGAGAGGGTGGAAAGTAAGATATAAGAAAGAGAATACAAACTGAGGTACAGCAGAAGGAATGAAAGGGGTTGCAGTAATGGGCTGAAGGGATGCTGCAGGGAACCTTAGGTAATACCTTAGTGAACTGTGTGAGGTGCACTGAAGGCCCTACCTCACTACAGGGAGACCATAAAAGTAATATAGCTACTGGATAGTACTTGGAGAAAAATCTCTCACCGCTAATAATTCCTCTGATGATCTAACAGTGGAAATAATTATTGCAGTCCTTTCCTGGCCTTGAAATTCTTCCACTGTGCCAACCTTGATACCTGGCTGTACTCCAAAAATTGTAAGGAGCTGTCTAATTTTCTCCACCTGAAATGTATTAGAATTTACATTAGTAATTAGAAAGTACCATAATTCACAAATATTTCTATTTCACCTGATGATTCACACTTCCCAAAAAACATTTAATCTTAAGTTTACTGATTTATTCCTTACATTAAAAAAAATAAAAACAGAAGAGCCTACCTGCTTTCTATAGGGTGTAATTATGCCAATGTTTGATGGCATCAAACCAAAATTTGTAAGGCTCTTTGCATAACGCACAACCTACAAATAATCAACACGAAATTACTGATAGGAAGCTTAAGAGGTTACAGGATACAATTAACTATACGAACCTTTAAATGGCAGAAAACAGACAAATTATTTCTGTATATGTAACAGTGTCTCATTTATATAGACTTTTCATTTTACAGTCTTAAATGTGTATAGTATCAAATTAAAATTAAAACTGTACTTTATTACCAACATAAATAAAAAGATGTACAAACCTGGAACGTTTCTGTGGGATTAAACCATGATGGAGAATCGCCTTCTTGGTGATTCTCACTAACCACTGCATGGAACAACACAGGGCAAGATGGATTGGGCAACTCACTCCAATTCAATAATTTATCTCTGATCTGTCACATAATGGAAGCCAATGTGAATTGAATGTTTGTAATTATTGATAACTAAGGTTTCTATATATTAAGTTTATACTCCAAGAATTTTACTGCAGTATGTCATCTAAAACATTAAATGCAATGCCTGAATAACTACCTATATCAGCTTTTAAACCTTCCTGGCACACTCAGCCTTCAGAAATAAATGATAATACCACAAGAATGAAATAGAATAAGGGAAAATGGAAAATTTAAGTAAACTAAGAATGAAATAGAATAAGGGAAAATGAAAAATTTAAGTAAACTAAGAATGAAATAGAATAAGGGAAAATGAAAAATTTAAGTAAACTAAGAATGAAATAGAATAAGGGAAAATGAAAAATTTAAGTAAACTGCCATAACTTACAGTATGGCAGAAGTAACTTCCTGGAGAAAAAGAAATAATGGCTTCTCAGGGCTACACAGAAAAACCCAGGCTAATTTCTTGGAAAACAATTAAAAAAAACCCTGCTATCTAATATCCACAAGTTGAGTTTATTCATCTAAATAACTTCTGTGGAAACCTTTAATAGCATGTAACCCAACTGTATGTTCTCATAGTTAAACAATATATTAAGAACAACAACACCTGCGATGAAAAAAATATACGCTGACCTCAGCATCTGCACATGCCACCAGACTGTCGTGATAAAACAACTTTGATGAAACATGTGTGATGTCAGGATGGGATCTGTAATTCCTCAAAAGCTGTGTGACCAAACGTGGTTCAAATGTCCAAGACGAGCTGCTGGTTTTTTTTTCTGGCTGCAAAGATTTCATTCGTGATCATTTTCCTAGCAATAACATTACCATATCATAAAATAATTCATTTTCACGTGTACTCTGCCGTCCGATACAGAATTCATTCATTCATTATTAAACAAGGGTAGGTATTTCTCCATATACAAGAATAACATACCAATGTTATCAAATGAATTTATCATATAGAGCCAAAATGAAACTTTGGTTAAATATTCAGCAAACGCTGCATTACAAATTTAAATATGTCTTTACAAAGCTGCTTTAAAATGACACAAATTGTAACAAAGTTTACATATATCAGTTTGCCATGTACAGTGCACCCCTGCTTATTCGTAGTTCCAGATTCGAGCATCTTTCTATGGAACGTCTATCCACATTATTCTATGAAAATTCGTCTATTCATGGAATTTTTCGTAGATAAATATTCACTAATTACTACATTTTCTTGTTTTCATGACTAAATGCATTTTTTTGTGATAAAACTATTACAATACTCAGGTATAAGCACTTTTAGAGGAGTTTTTTGGTGTTTAAACTATCAAAATAGTCGGTAATAGGAGTTTTTAGAGGGTTGTGGGGGACTGTATTCTGGCTCTGATAGTCTCAAATTTTAGTACAAAAAACCTTTCAGAAAAAAAACTCATCCTGAACCTTGTTGTACTGGGTACCATTTAGTCAAAATTATCATGTAAATTAGTAACTAATCTCCTTTCTTAGTAAAGTAATGAAGTATTTGCACTGCAAAAAGTTTTTAATTCTATGACAGATGACAAAAACTGAAATATCAAAACAAGTTGATCCTACTGACTAACCAAATGATTGGGTTGCCAGTACAGGAGCATCTAAAAACCATTATCTGTTGATATTTCAAGAGCCAATATTCCCATAAAAATTGTAGTCTACCCTGTACAGACCTGATAAAGTACAGAATTACAAAGGCGATGAAGGAGAGACTCTTGTAAACCATAAGTCTTGGCCAGTCTGCTTAATATCACAGGACCAAGCTGCTGGGGATCACCAGCCAGAACTATCTGTCCTGATACACTGTTTACTAACCTACAATAAGAACCCTAAAGTCAGATTAAATATCATAGGGGAATTTAAGTGTTCTTTATTTCAGGGATAAATAATTAATGCAAACTACATTGTTAACAAACATATAATCATAAAAGAATCATGTAATCTGGTTAAAATACTTAATAGTACTTGAAAATGTAACTATAATTTGTCTTTTTGTGAAGGAAAATTCTGGTCACCATGTAACTTTCCTGGAAAGAAAACTTACCCTAAAGCAACAAGGCACTCAGGTTCTGTTAGCTGTCCTGCCTCATCTACAAATACATGAGTAAAGTGGCCATTATGAAGCCCAAGTCTATACATCACACCTGCCGTAGTAGCTGTTGTAATTATCACTCGCTGCCTCACTCGTGTCATCAGCTGATCACCATTGTAGCAATAGGGATGTATGTGCTCAGGTATAGCCTCTTCCTTCCTCTGCAATAACAAAAATCTCAATCTTCTTCTCAGCATAGTCCTGTTTCTATATGGGGTCACCATTTTGAAATGAGTAAAAATCTCAGTGATGTAACAATTTCAGTCTACGGGGTAACCGTTTTGGATGAGCAATAATTTCAGTGATGTAATAATGTAGAAGTGAAATACAATACAAAAAAATGGCAATTTCATGAAAAAAGCAGTCCAATGTCTTTGAAAAAAACGATCTCTGTCCTGCTTTTCAAATAATGACATTGCCCACTGTGGTACATCCAAGCATTGCTCACTTCAAGTACACTATCAGCAAAAAGTCATCTATCTACAACAGGCATTTTAGCACTATTATAAAATGTGACATTTCTTTGTTATGTGAGTATAGGGCTATATACTTCTGATTGAAACAGAGTACTTTCTTGACTTACCTGAAAAGCATTCAACCTTACTAAGTCAGCTTTCTCCATTACACCAAATTCCAAGAGTCTTTCAGTGACAAGATCAGCTGCACTATTGGATGGAGCAACAATGAGTAACCTGAAAAAAAAAATTCTGTCATGCACTAAAGTGAAATGAACTGGTGTTAGAGAAATACACATAAACACACCATTTTCACTTCAGTTGTTTCTTGGTTTTGGCAAGTAATAATGATGTTGGTTTTACTTGCTACCTCTGAATATCAAGATTAAAATTCTAACACGGCAATAATATTAGAAAACCAAAATAGATATAAAATTACTGGTAATCCTCTTTCCTATTTGAAGCATATATAATGGGATGTTTTCTCAGTTAGAGGATACTTACAACTATACTGCATTAATACAACCTGAGATTTACGACTGCTTTTCATCCATTCCCTGTGGTCTCTTCCTACTTAGCTGTCCAACTACTTTAATCAAAGATGTTATATGTCTGGCACAACTTTCAATTACTGATAGTTACTTAAGACACTATAGCTCCCCGTACCTGCTATGATTCACCAAAGTAAAAATCTGCAGTACACTTTCAACTACAGTTATTGTCTTTCCAGTGCCAGGAGGCCCATATATAATGTATGGCAGTGGACGAGTACTGCCCTCTAGTATCCTTCGCACAGCCATCTTCTGTTCGCCGTTTAATTTTTTGTTGAACCATTCCAAAACAGGTACTTTTCCATCTGAAATGGTTGAGGTATAAGTGAAACACAGTACAAGAAAACTGAAAGCTTGTTTTTTCTGAACAGCATACTTTAAAGTCAAATGTTTGGCCTTACATATATAAAGTAAATCGTATCTGAAAATCTTATGAAATTTCAGTGTACGTAAATAATTAAGAAATCCAAAGCCATTGCTAAATTATTTCCCTGAACCGCCCTATAAAAAAAAATACACAAATTAAAAAAATCAATAGCATGGACAATCATAATGGCAGGAAATTTCTAGTTCTAAATTTATGAACTTCCATGAACATTTAATGCACTCGAAGATAATTTTAGAGAGCAGAGTCACCACTTATTCAGTACTCTGGTGTTAATATGAAAACATCAAATCAGCTGAAAGTATACCACACATACGCTTAACTGTAACAAGAAATCCAGCAACATACTTTGTATTTTGTCACTGACTGAAGGCTTCTCGGGTAAAACTGGAACACAGTAGTTGTACTTCTTTGCACTGCTTTCCTTCAAAAGCTCTTCAAAACTTATAACTGTGCTGGACTTCTTTCCTCCTTTTGAATCACAATTCAGTCCAAAGTGTTCATTACTTCCTGTAATACTTTGTCTACTGCAACCATTTTTGGTAACCTTTCCATTTTCAGAGTTATCTTGTGCTTTATGCTGCAAAGTCTTGCTAACACTATTTGCACAGCACTCATTAGCACCAGAAGTTTTGTTTTGTAAGGCTTGAACACAGTCAGCTAACTGAAATTCTGTTTTCTCGTCTTCAAGATAATTCGCTCTAGAACCTTGGTCAATCCTTCCATTTTTCTCGACACTTGAAAAAGGTGTTCCACTCATTTTCAAAACTGATGAAGATGAATTTTCGCTCAAAATGTTCTTGGGTTTTGATTTGTATATTTCATTTTCAATGTTGTCTATTTCTGATCTATTCTGTAATTTCTTTCTAAATTTGGGATCACTTTCCAAATCCGTATTAGTTTTTGACTCGTCATCACTACAGCAAATTGATGAATTAGCACTTGAGCCTGATGATGGGACACCAAAAAGCCTTGTCACAACAGGGATTCTGGGTGGTGTTGCAGAAGTGCCTCTTTTCCCACTCCCTTTCACACTGCAAGGAGAACTTTCAATTTTACTTTTATCATTCACCACACCATGGAATGATTTCTCTGCCTGAAGATAATCAGTGGTGCCATTTTTTGTACCCACATCGTGCTTAGCCACTTCAACTATTTTACCATTCATAACTGTACTCCCTTTAGCATCAGTATTGCAATTACTTGCAGTTCTGACTGATGTATGCCAAGAATCAGTGACATCAATCACATTACATAATAAAGGGTTACCATTTTCAACAAATTTTTCTGTTTTCTCAGCACCTGCAACCTCTAACGCACATCGAGAAGTGACATCAGTCACATTACATATAATCTTTCTATTTTCTACTTCTTCTACAAGTTCTTCCTTTACCCCAGCAGATGAACCTTCATAGGCATTTAAGTGTACTAAAGAATCTTCAGACCCAGATTTCATGTCATTGTAACTACACATACTTTTCTGATAAGATACCTGTCCAGCAGTCGCAGTAGGTCCCATCTTTTTTGTAATATTATGTGGAAGTAATTCGCTGTCTACATAAACCACCTGAGGGAGTCTAAACTTTAATTTCTTGGGAAAAAGAACTTCACTGCCATGTTGATCTAAACAAAATTTGAGGGCATAGTGAGAGCGACGGAGAGGAGTGCGATTGAAGTTGAAACGTACAGAGTAATCTTTATCCTGACACTGCTCATGGAATATAGGATGAAATTTCAGTAACACCTAAAAGGAAACAAATATATAAAAAAATTACTATGAGCTCAAAGAAAAAATACATTAACATGCATTGAAGTACAACAATCTTAAAACAAATGATTGCTCGCAATAAGGTACAACAATCTTAAAACAAATGATTGCTTGCAATAAGGTACAACAATCTTAAAACAAATGATTGCTCGCAATAAGGTACAACAATCTTAAAACAAATGATTGCTCCTTACTTTTGTGTGAAGTACATCATGGATAAAGCCTTCATATTCAGGTCCTCCAATACCTGCTGGATTAGATGCAATAACAGAATCACCAATCATTAACGAAGGACGTTTCTCAGCAAGGCCTGGAACAGTGAGGCTCAAAAACTCACCATGAGGAGAAAAGGTTGTCCTTGCAATATCAAACTGGAAAGAAGAATATTGATTCAAAATTAAAATGCAAGCCCACTTATACTCCTGCAGAAAATATTCAAAAAATTCTTAGTAATATAAATCTACATTCAGTAATTTCAATAGGAAATCTCAGTTTGGGATTAGCTCCCCAGCCAAATTTTATACCTAGCTTAAAATTACTGTAGAAGCAGTAGTCAGATGCCCTCTCAAGAGCATGAACTACAATACCTGTCAAAGGAAATCCTTTCACCCACTTGTGAATGAATTCGATTAGCTTTCTGGTGAAATTTTCAGCCACTATAGTAAAAGCAGAATTATTATCCACCAATTCCAAAAATTCTTAAAACTATGTTGCACATATACAGGACTAAAAAATTCTTACTATGATATAAACACATTCTGATCTCTTTGTTCTTGTTGACTGTAATACAATTCATAATGAAAGACAAGTACTGTCATCAGGAAGATGAAAATGACACTCCAAAACCAATAGACCTTTTAAAGGACCATTCTCTCCTAACTTTTGGCCTTAAAAGAAGAAACATTTGTTAACTAACCCTCCTCAATTGAAGAATCATCTCAATTTCTTCTAAATATAGCAGCACTGAAAATCTATCCTGGTAATTTTCTGGGTTAGTTGCCTCTTTCAAAACAGGAGCTACATCACATGCTTTCTCCTCATTTGCAATAGCTGTCCAAAGTTCTGTCGGAATGTGATACTGGGGTAACGACATTGGTATGAAAGCAGGAGCATTAAATGGCTTTTCTCCTCTCACAACTCTAGAGTCACTCGGATTAGGGCAATTTAACTTCTTCTTTTCTAAAGGATAATAAGGAGATGTTGGGCCAATGCAGTCCATCTGTTTATCTTCAACTGTTGCAGTCAAATGTCTTCCAATCTTAAATGAGCCAAAATCAAAAATGCACACCTGTTTACACTGCCCAAGGAACTTTCCTGTGCAAGCAATCTTTACAGAAGAGCTTTTGTGCGGTAAAATTGTAATCGGAGTAAAGGTATGAGTTTCATCCAGAGATTCAGAGACCACACTGAACTGAGAGTCTTGTAAGGAGTTTATAAAGAGGATGCGCAACAAAGATCTTGCTTGTACCCCTACATTTTTAATAAATAGAGTGATATATGACTTGCAACCAAGATAGACCTTTGGAAACCTGGAAGGAAAGAAATAGGTCACAATAAAAGCATGAAAAGGTTACAAAAGAAAGAAAATATCGAGTAAATATTCTGAAAGTGATCACATCAATTTAACAGTTGACCATACACTCATCATCATGGTATGCAATAATGATGGAATCATTTCATACTTATTCCCTGACTGCAGTTACATATGGAATTTGGAAATGGTAAAAGACAAGTCACTGCAGCTTTAATTTTTTAGCTTAGTAAATCTTAATAAAAGATCGCCATATGATAATGGGCTTATTTTTGTCATAAAAATACTTGCTAATAAGGTTCATATGATTTATTTCCAGTTATGGTAACATTTAGATAAATACCAAGCATACATACCTTACAGAGTTCGAAATAACAATGTTGTGCTTGTCTTTGAATAACTCGGCAGTTGCGTGCCCATGAAATCCATTCAGTCTGCTTGCAATTCCCAACTTTAATACCTGGAATAACATTTTTACAATATACTTATTCCATCAAACTATACTGAATGTATTATTTCTACTGGGAAGACAGCTTTCACTGTGAATACACTACACAACAAAAAATTAGCCACTGAGTGCCTTAAGATACCTTACAAATCCCACAAACTGAAGATTCACTTTAAAACACATTTTTTTTTTTTTCATGTTATTGATTGCTTTTTCCAAAGAAAGAGTACAAAACTGAACCATTTTATCCTCACCTGGCCTGAAGAAAACAGGAGGGAGAAGGATAGAAAATTAACCAAACCCCATAGCTTGTACAGCACAATCTCAAAATATAAATTAGTTAACTTGGGCACCAAAAAACTCGACCACGAAGACATACCGGTATATGTTTGTGGACCACTGGGCTGGTGTCATGGTAACTGCTTTATAGCAAAGAAGGATAAAGGAAAGGAAAACGCATCTTCGAGAAGTTCTGCAGCAAAGAGGCATTTGCACATGTGTTGGAGGTGCCTGTTCTCATGATGGTTCTAGAATCGGCAGGAGTGATGTGGATCTTGACAGGTGCCGACGTGACGTGAGGAACGCCGCGATTTCTGATGTAATACTTCGTCCAGATCCTTCTAAGAAGTTCCGGTAATCTCGGGAGTCTGTGACGCTTGCTGGTAACCCCGCCCCCAGATTGCTGTATAAATACAACTGACGAAGTAGGAGGGAGCAGATCATCAGTAAGAGTCATAGAAGAGATCATCAGTAAGAGCCACAAATCAGATTATCAGTGAGAGATCAGCAGCAGAGATCATCATAGAGAGATAAGAGAAGAAGGAACATACGAAGGATCAGAGAGGAAAAGTCACTCGAGAGTTTAATCGGGATCTGGTCAAGTCGTCGTCAGGAGTGGACAACCGAGTTATTTCGACGTTGAGCAAGACTTCAGAGAAGAAACGTTCTGCAAGAGGTTTTGAAAAGTTCCTGCCCTTCGTGTATCAAGAATAGACGTTATTTTCTGCAATACGGAGTCAAGAAGTCATCTGCAATTGCAGTTCTCCTTTTGTGAAGCCATCGCTTCAAGTCGCAAAACTGGCCAGCAAGTACTTTAATTACCCCCACCGTTTCGCCAGTTCACGCATTGTAAGATTTTACTTGTGTTATGTATATAGGAGACACCATTCTGCATTTATCTTTGTTAGTAAGCTTGTAAATAAACCTTTGTTGTGTTTGTGTATCTTTCTATATTCGTATTCCCAGTTTCAACTGTTGGTGTTGAATTCTTTTTTGTTTATCATTATATCGAACTTGGAGCGGACCTCTCTCTCGGTCCGTAACATTGTGGCGACTTTGGCCAGGATATTTCAACACCGTAACAGTTTGAAACAGGGAGAATATAGAAAGAACCAGAATGAGTGAGATGGTGAAAGAGTTTATTGAGTCGGGTAAGCTTCTAGGTCTAGAGGGGAATGATCTCTGTGAGTATGTTGAAAAGAAAGAAAGAGAAAAGTATGAGAGAGAGAGGAAAGAGCAGCTGAGAGAGAAATGCAGCAACACAAAAGAGAGAAAGAACTTATGCATGAGCAGGAAGAAAGAGAGAAAGAACGTATGCATGAGTTGGAAATTGCTCGGTTAAGGGAAAGTACTCGTAACAGTCGGACAGGCGAAAATGAAAACGAAACTGATAGGTTAGGTATGACTGCAGTGTTGAAATTAGTACCAAAGTTTGATGAGGAAGATGTTACGACATATTTCATGTGTTTTGAGAAGTTAATGGAAAGAGTAGGTTCTCCTAAAGAAATGTGGACTGTATTTACAGTCAGTTTTAAGTGGTAGGGCACTTACTGTGTATAGTTGCATGTCTAAGGAGGAATGTGATGATTACGATATTGTGAAAGAAACTGTTCTTAGCGTGTACAGGTTAGTACCGGAGGCGTACCGTAAGAAATTTAGAAGTTTGGGAAAGGACGAAAATATTACGTATGTAGAATACGGTAAGAAGTTAGAAAGGCTGTATTTTGATTGGTTAACTTCTGCTAAAGTTGAGGATTTTGATGGTGTGAAGAACTTAGTGTTGTTAGAAAACTTCAAAGATAATTTATCCCCCGAGATTAAGCTTCATTTAGAAGATAGGCGAGAAGTATCTTTCGCAGGAGCAACTAGGTTAGCTGACGAATATAGTCTAACTCATAATTTGAGTGTTGGTAAGAAACGAAATGATCCTTCGTCTGGAAGAGTACAAAGCAGTAAAGGTTTCAGTCCTAGTAATAGCAGTGCGAGTAAAAGTGACTATTCCTGTATGACCTGGTTTTCCGGTCATACGTCTAAGGTTTGTAAGAGTAAAATGGCATCTAGTGGCTCAGAATTAACTTGTTTCCGATGTAATGGGAAAGGGCATTTAGCGAGAAATTGTGCAGTAGAAAGGAAGGACGTTAAGAAACCAGTGTCGCTAGTTAACCTTTCGTCAAGTAGGAATGATGTGATGAGAGAAACTAGGAAATTTTTTGGTGAATTTCTGTCAGAAGGCGTAGTTTCCTCTCTTGGAGGAGTAGATTCGAGAGAAGTAGTCTTGCTTCAAGACAAAGGGGCTGCTGTCTCACTGATTAGGAGAAAGAGTGTGCCAAATGGGGCAGAAATCAATATGGAAGAAAAAGTCATGTTACGTGGACTTCCTAACACTTGTGTTCTTTGTCCTTTGTTGAAGTTGAACTTAGAAAGTCAGGTAGTGTCAGAAGTGAAACTTGCAGTTGTTGACAGTTTGCCCATTGATGGCGTTGACATTATTGTCGGTAATGACTTGGCTTTATCCAAGAATGTGAATCCTGTTGTGAGGGATATTCCAGTGCCTGAAATGGTAGTAACTAGGTCGGGTTTAGATACAGACATAGACTACGGTCATAGTTTGTTCGTGGATTCGAACGAGTGAGAGTTCGTGGATTCGAACGAGTGTGATAGAGGTGGCGAGGTTGATCTTGGCATGAGTGTGACTGAGAAACCTGACTCTATCGTTGACAGTGATAGCCAAGAGGAAGGTGTAGCTGTCGAGGGTAACATAGTAAATGTACCGGTATCTAGTACTAGTTACGGTGATGAATTAGGCACTAGCCTTTTGGATAAGGATGAGCTAGTCAAGTTGCAGAGAGAGGATAAGACACTAACCCGAATTTTTTAATGTGAGCTGGATGAAGATCTTGATGATGGGTGTAAGGAAACTTTTTGTTTAAAGGACGAAGTTTTGTGTCGTTATGTTCGTCCTAAGTCAGGTAGTAAAGGAGAAATCACCGAACAATTAGTGGTTCCTAGGAAGCTTTGTGAGCTAGTTTTGAAGTTAGCACATGATGAGCAAGGACATTTAGGAGTAAATAAAACTTTCAGGTGTATTAGTAGGGCGTACTTTTGGCCTAAAAGAGATATGTTTTAAGCTGTCATGAATGCCAAATTGCCGGGAAACCAAATCAAGTAATTCCCAGAGTTCTGTTGTGTAATATTCCTTCAGTAGGCGAATCTTTTGAGCATGTATTTATCAATATGGTCGGACCTTTGTCTGTAAGTAAAGGTAGAGAAGATTGGACAACTAATCTAGAGTATTATAAAAACAATTTAAGAAGTGCTTGGCAACTAGCAAAAGAGAACGCGAGTGGAAGAAGTCAAGGGGAAACTAAAGGGAAACATGATCTTAGAGCAAAAGAGAGAAGTTTGTGTGTAAGAGATAAAGTTTTAGTACTAGTCCAGAAAGGAGGTCCCTCTTTACCTTATAAGTTTGAAGGTCCTTTTACAGTGTAAGAGGAGAGGGGAAATATACATTATAGAATTAATATGGGTAAGAGTAGAGCAAAGTCAATGAATGTAAACTTGCTTCAGAATTATAAAGAACGCCCCGTACCATGGCCACAGCCAGTGTTCGATGTGACAGTGTTACTGAGAGAAATTAGTTTTGAGAAAACTCAAGAGGTGTTTTAGCATTTCAAAGTTTTAATCAGAGTTCAGAAAACAGAAAAAGTAAGAGAGAAGGATAATGTTATAGCAGGTAGCCTCTGGAGAATTTTCCAGAATGAGTAGCCTAATAAGCGTTTTCTGTTTTGGCACGAGTGGGTGAGTGAATGGAGAAGTATTAAAGCTTTATGCAGAATTGTCCCCCTGCTGTTTAACTCTTGTTTCTCTTTAGTAAAAAATAAAATCAGTTGATTTCATTTTTTTCTCTTTTTGGGGGGACGTGTCATGGTAATTGCTTATAGCAAAGAAAGATAAAGGAAAGGAAAACGCATCTTCGAGAAGTTCTGCAGCAAAGAGGCATTTGCGCATGTGTTGGAGGTGCCTGTTCTCATGATGGTTCTAGAATCGGCAGGAGTGATGTGGATCTTGACAGGCGCCGACGTGACGTGAGGAACGCCACGATTCTGATATAATACTTTGTCCAGATCCTTCTAAGAAGTTCCGGTAATCTCGAGAGTCTGTGACACTCGCTGGTAGCCCCGCCCCCAGATTGCAGTATAAATGCGACTGACGAAGTAGGAGGGAGCAGATCATCAGTAAGAGCCACAAATCAGATTATCAGTGAGAGATCAGCAGCAGAGATCATCATAGAGAGATAAGAGAAGAAGGAACATACGAAGGATCAGAGAGGAAATGTCGCACGAGAGTTTAATCGGGATCTGGTCAAGTCGTCGTCAGGAGTGGACGACCGAGTTATTTCGACGTTGAGCAAAACTTCAGAGAAGAAACGTTCTGCGAGAGGTTTTGAGAAATTCCTGCCCTTCGAGTATCAAGAATAGACATTATTTTCTGCAATACGGAGTCAAAAACTGGCCGGCAAGTACTTTCATTACCCCACCGTTTCCCCAGTTTACGCATTGTAAGATTTTACATGTGTTATCTAAATAGGAGACACCATTCTGCATTTATCTTTGTTAGTAAGCTTGTAAATAAACCTTTGTTGTGTTTGTGTATCTTTCTATATTCGTATCCCCAGTTTCAACTGTTGGTGTTGAATTCTTTTTTGTTTATCATAATTTCGAACTTGGAGCGGACATCTCCCTCGGTCCGTAACAGCTGGCCTAAAGGATTTGTTTCTAAGTGGTGGTAAAAACTGGCAGATAGCAAAATTAAGTACTCTGATTGCCAAGTGGGTGAAAGACAGAGGGAAATGGTTAAAAACTTCAGCTCAGAAGTACTGCATTAGGAGGTTAAAAGGAAGCTGTGAAATTCCTTTGGTATTGCCTACTGCATCCTATCCAAGATATACTGTGAGCAGTAACTAATGGGGCTTGGAGTTGGAGATAACATGGTAAAATCATATTTCAATGATAGGCCCATAGTACACATTTTCTCCTAATCCTTCTCTTTTTATTATATACTGTACAAAACCAAAAACAGTATTCCAAATTTTCAACTCCTAAAAATTATTATCTTTCAGTTCATTATCTACAGAACTGTTGAAAGATCTCTGCACTGCTACTATGTGCAGCAATTTCCCTTCCCTCACGCCTCTTCATCTACGTATATATGCTTTAAAAAATCACAGTAGATGCACGTGACTTCATAAATAAGCGAATACCACGGGAAATGATAGCCAGGAATCCAAGCGCTTTCGTCTTTATTCAGACATCCTTGACGATGTCTGAATAAAGACGAAAGCGCTTGGATTCCTGCTATCATTTCCCGTGGTATTCGCTTATCTACGTATATATATTAACGAAATCAGGGTTCATTAAAGACAGATGAAATATAATAACTCCTGACATGGATAAGAAAAATTCAGAACGAGTAAGACCATAAAAATTGTACACCGATACTCACTTTCATCTCAGGAAAGACATCTGGTGAGAGAGAGATTGACCTCCATCCAAAGTGGTTTTGGTCACTCTCTATAACCTCAGTAATCACAGCATCACCAAGACGTAATCCTGGTATATCTTTATCCAAATCTTTTGAGCAGAATACCTGAAAAAATATTAGAGAATTCTCAAAACTTAAACACAACCTTTTTAACATTCACATACGAAACATTACAATGGTAAAAAAGATAGATAGTTTTAAAATAAGAATAAATGGTTACGAAGTTTGCTATAAGTATAACGTTGTTGGATGCAATAGTTAAAATAATTAATTATGAGACTGATGTTGTGATATGATACTTCAAAATACAAGATCAATATCATAATACATTTTGCAACACCAAAAAACCATAAACATGAAATCTGAAGTCATGGATGCTCCTAACAGTTCTTATTTACTTAATGACATCGAATCAAAAAACCATACTGACATCGAATCAAAAAACCATACATCAATCCTGACCAATTCATACACCATAAATGGAGATAAAGGTACAAAAATAATTGCATTACCTCATTGTTGATAATTATGTGTTTTGTGTAAACACGAGTCACCTCCCCTTTTATTTTCTTCTTCCTTAATGGTTCAACTTGAGTGACTTTGAGAAATCCCCGAAGGTCGTCCTCTTGCTGAAGGTCGCTTGGATGGTCATCACTTAATTTACACACAATCCAGTCACCTGTGGATGAGTTTAATTATTTCAAGAAAGAGAATAATGACTGGAGACCCACTCAGGGAAAGTACACATGAGTAAGATATAAGGGCAGTCACAAATTAAATTACTCTACTACTTATGTATCAAATTTGATTATCGTAAAACATGCATCATATTAAAATCTCACCTTCCAGTACATTAAATGCAGACTTGACACTAGAAAGACTAAAGTATGCATCTTCATTCAAAGTGACAGTGTCACCATGAACATATTTCACTCTACCCACTAAAGTCTTCTGGGTTTCAATCTTAGCCCTGCATGGCTCTGCAGGCTGCAGTAGGAGTTTGTCTGGTTGAGTTTGCTTATACCCACTTGTGGGAAATAAGTCATTCTTCAATATTCCAGGGATTCCTGCATCAAGGTCTCTGGAAGGTATAGTCTCCCCTGTCAGTTTCGAATTTTCACCCTCCCACCTTTCCACCTTGGGACACGGAAGCATGTTAACAGCCCTCCATGCCTCATATTGGGACTGCCTTTCTGCAGTCCCTTGAACAACGTCCCCGACTTTAAACTTGCACTTAGACTCACTCATAGGAATGCTGAAATATATGTCATTATCTACTACTATATCTCTTTCACTGATTGTTGTAATCTTGCCAACAAACTCTTTACTCTCAAAACACGAAACCGAAATAAAATCCTCAAGCTTTGGCCTTTCATATTTACTAGGGCACAGTTCGGAATCACCAACACTGCCAGAAATATAGCCAACAGCCTTTTGCATAAAGGTAAACATGGTTCTTTCGGTGTTCACACTAGTTTTGGAAAACAATTTAAACTACGTTTTTACTTGGAAATGCCTGACTTGAGAAAAGTAAATTATTCAATATGCCTGTTTCAGTCAACATCAAGAGTATCTTTCTCAATGAAAAAAAATAAAGACTTGGTTATTGTAACCTTGTTCTGCAGATAAAAAAAACACTTTCTACAGATGACAAAGCATTGTCACTTTGAGAAAGAATATCACTGTTGACCGATATACTTTTCGACAGGAGAGTACTTCCAGTTTGTGTCACCGATGTGCTCAAGTTGTTTACGAAGATCTCTCATACGCTTCTCATGCTCTTCCTTCTTGAGATCTCTCAGTGATGATTCTACATTATGGTCAAACCACAGCTTTGCCATCAAAGTGGTCATGTGATCTGGACTCTGAAATAAAAAAAAAAAAAATTCAGTCAAAAAAATACTGACTTCATATTATTTGAATGAAAGAATAAATTATTAAATTTGTAAAATTGTAATTTTATATAATTCAAACACCAAAAATCCTTTTCCCACTAGCACATTCTAAAGCCAAATTTTACAGATTTTGCATCCATAAAAGTTATAACTTTAATACACACAGGCAGTCCCCGGGTTACGACGGTCTCGCTTACGACATTCCGAGGTTACGACGCTTTTCAATTATATTCATCAGAAATTATTTTCCAGGGTTACGACGCAATGTTTCCAGAGTTATGACACCTACAAACGCTGATCTGGCAGATGAAATATGACACCAAAAATGCAAAATAATCAATATTTAAAGTTTTTTTTTTATGAAAAATGCAATAAGAATGCAGTTTACATAGTTTTGAATGCACCTAAAGCATTAAAAGTAAGGTTTTCTTAGGGTTTTTGACAATTTTCCGGCTTACGACGATTTACGGCTTAAGACGCGTCTCAAGAACCGAACCCCCGTCCTAACCCGGAGACTGCCTGTATATGCTAAGCCCTACATCTTTCTAAAGGTAAACATGACAAGATGAGAGAGCAAACCTTCACAACAAAGTGTCCTCTTTACTTCCATTAAACAGGCAGATGTGTTCCTTGCTAATACGTAGTTTCATTCAGCTTGACAAGAAGAGCTCTAACTCTATGGTTGTCTTTAAACCAACATTCTCTTTATATATAGCTAAGAATAAATTTTCCTTTTTCATTAAAAGCCTTCCATGGAACAACAATCCATGGGCAACATAAGTCTTCCTATGAGCTGGTTAACTGATAGGAATGCTTTGCTAAAACTTGTTATCAATTACACCTGCCTTGTGCTATTCGTGAGCTGGTTTTACATACGTGACAGAGTAACACCTCTGAACGAATGAACACAGTACCAGCCACGAGTTGCTGAATTGTCTCCTGCTCATGCAACTGGCTAAGAGTCATAAAGGGAAAGGGATCTTTCATGGGTGCTCCTAAGGAACTAAACTTTCACAACAATTTGCCATTGCTGTTTATGTGGATCATTCTTTAAAATTTTGTAACCTTTTACAGAAGAAATGTACAGCATTAAAAGTTTGTCTGATAAATAATTTAGTCCTATTAATTTCATGTTCACAATATGTTATTGTTATGATACAATAAAGTTTGTTCATACTTACCTGGCAGATATATATATAGCTGTATTCTCCGACGTCCGACAGAATTTCAAAACTCCCGGCACACGCAGTGGGCGGCCAGGTGGTTAGTACCCATTCCAGCCGCTGGGAGGGGCGGGATATCAGGAATCATTCCCATTTTTGCTATTCAGATTTTTTCATTCACCACTGTCCCCTGAGGGGAGGGAGGTGGGTGGGTACTTTAATATATATATCTGCCAGGTAAGTATGAACAAACTTTATTGTATCATAACAATAACATTTTGTTCATGAAACTTACCTGTCAGATATATATATAGCTGAATCCCACATTGGAGGGTGGGAAGGGACAGAACAGAAGGATTTAGGAAACACCTCAAGTGCAGATGATTGACATCTTGATTCCTTACCTGTTAGCATAGCTGACTTCTGATTACTGTCACCGAAGTCTGCTTTTGCTTTACTAGAGTTGCCAACAAGGTAGTGACCTGTGTAGTTGGTGCGCTCTAGATGATCTGTCAACGGGGGCGTGACCACAATGTGACTAGACCATATTGAACCATACTGTGAGGGCAACGAAGCTAAAAACCACCACCTGACCTAACCTATCGAAGTTAGTCCCATAACTTCTAGGCTAAGGAAAGGGAAAGCGCCTCAAGCAACCAACCTTCAACCATAAACCACACCAAAATTAAAAAGCACACCTACCCCTTTTCTATAGGATAGTATTTGTGCTGCTCCCTGCCCCCAACACCATTTCTGCGGATATGTATGGTCCAAGCGACTCGCAGTTCTCATATGCCGTCTTCACATCCCGCAGGTAATGTGAAGCAAACACAGAGTTGCTTCGCCAAAAAGTAGCGCTAATGATATCATTAAGTGCCATATTCTTTCGAAATGCCATTGAAGTCACAACAGCTCTCACTTCATGGGCTTTTATTTTCAAAAGCTTCATATCACCATCCGAGCAGGACGCATGGGCCTCCCTGAGGTGGCTCCGTAAAAAGAATGCCAGTGCATTCTTCGACATAGGAAAGTCGGGTCTCTTAACCGAACACCATAAGTTCTCAGAAGGACCCCGACAATCTTTGGTCTTTTGCATGTAAAATTTTAGAGCCCTGACAGGGCACAGGACTCTCTCTGGCTCTTGTCCGATGAACTCTGTTAACCCCTTGATTTCAAGGTTTTTGGCCAGGGGTTAGATGGGTTCTCATTCTTCGCTAAGAAATTAGGATCCAAGGCGCACACTGCACTGTGTCCTCTGAAACCCACATCTTTACTAATTGCCTGAATTTCACTAACCCTCTTTGCCGTGGCAAGAGCAGTTAGAAAAATCGCCTTTCTAGTAGTGTCCCTCTCAAGAGCAGCCTGCGAGGTTCAAAGGGAGCCGACATCAAGAATCTTAGAACTACATCAAGGTTCCATGATGGAACCTTCGGTTGTAGTACTTTGGTTGTCTCAAACGATCTCAAAAGATCGTGAAGATCTTTATCATTTGTCAGATCTAATCCTCTGTGGCGGAAGACAGCTGACAGCATACTCTTGTATCCTTTTATTGTGGGCACTGCTAGTTTGTCCACATTTCTCAAATGTAGGAGAAACTCAGCGATTTGGTTCACAGAGGTCGTGGAGGAGGAAATACCTTCCTTCCTACACCATCTCCTGAAGACAGCCCACTTCGACTGATAAACTGCTCGGAGAGGAAGCTCTTTCGCATTGGCAATAGCCTCTGCCACTGATCTTGAAAAACCTCTCGCTCTGGCCAACTTCTTGATAGTCTGAACGCAGTCAGACTCAGAGCGGAGAGGTTTCCGTGGTACCTCTCGAAGTGGGGCTGTTTGAGAAGATCG
The DNA here is from genome assembly GCF_015104395.2 of Macrobrachium nipponense. NCBI lineage: Eukaryota > Metazoa > Arthropoda > Malacostraca > Decapoda > Palaemonidae > Macrobrachium > Macrobrachium nipponense. The sequence goes on along the minus strand of NC_061092.1, from coordinate 9,118,640 downwards.
ACTCTCTCTGGCAGGGTTCTCGGGAAGTCTACCAGAAGAGACATGACCTCCGTGAACCAATCGCTTGAGGGCCAAAAGGGGGCGATCAGAGTCATTCTCGCTCCTGGCGACGCCGCAAACTTCCTTGTTACCTCTCCTAAGAGTTTGAACGGGGGAAAAGGCGTACACATCCATCCCCGTCCAGTACCCATAGGATGGCATCTACCGCTATTGCTTCCGGGTCGAGAACTGGAGAGCAATAAATCGGAAGCCTCTTCGTTTTCGAGGTTGCGAAGAGGTAGACTAGCGGCCGTCCCCACAACTTCCATAGCTCTTGACAAACTTCTAGATTGGTTCCAGGGTTCCATGTGGGAAGCATCTGATGTCGACGGCTTAAAAGATCCGCTCGAAACATTTTGAATTCCTGAAATGAACCTTGTCAGGATCACTATGTTTCGAGCTTTCGCCCATAGAAGGATGTCTCTCGCTATCACGAACAGTGATCGAGAGTGTGTCCCCCCCTGCTTTTTTATGTAAGCGAGAGCCGTAGTGTTGTCCGAGTTGATCTGGACAACTCGGCCCACCATCGTTCTTCGAAGAACTGAAGAGCCAACCGAATAGCCTCCAATTCTTTTAAGTTTATGTGCCAGGACCTCTGTTCCCCTCTCCAGAGGCCTGACACTTCCTCCTTTCCTAGTGTTGCTCCCAGCCCAACATGGAGGCGTCTGAGAACAACACTAGGTCGGGGCTCAAAAGCTTGAGGGACATCCCTTCCGAGAGTTTGGTCGGATCTTGCCACCACTTCAGATGATCCTTGACCGTTTTTGAGATAATCAAAGTCGAGTCTAGATTCTTGTCTTTCCAGTTTTCTGCCATAAAAAACTGGGAGTGGCCTTTGAGGTGGGCTGAACCTCCCTATAGGGAAACAAACTTCTCCAGCGAAGAAATGGTCCCAAGCAGACTCATCCATTCCTTCGCCGAGCATGTTTCTTTCCCGTAAGAAGGCTAACACTTTCTCTAAGCATCTCTGCTGACGTTCCTTTGATGGAAAAGCTTGAAAAGCCGCTGAATCCATCTGAATCCCCAGATACACGATGGACTGCGTGGGGATCAGATGGGACTTCTCGTAATTTACTATAAGGCCCAGGGCCTTCGTCAGCTGTAATGTCGTCTGAAGGTCCTCCAGGCACCTTGACTTCGAAGGCGACTTGATTAGCCAGTCGTCCAGGTAGAGCGAGACTCTTATTTTCGATAGGTGAAGCCATTTCGCCACATTCCGCATGAGGAAAGTAAAAACCATCGGCGCCGTACTCAGACCGAAAGCACAGAGCCCTGAATGGAAGACCTGCCCTTTTAAGACGAACCTCAGGAACTTCCTTGATTGGGGATGGATCGGGACGTGGAAAAATAAGCGGTCCCTTTGGGGGGGAAAAGGTTCCAATGACACCATTCCAATCCCCATGGTCTCAAGGCCCCTAGCCACAGACTGAGAAGTTTCCATCCTGAATTTTCTTTCTTTACCAAAAATGTTCAGTTTCTGCTGACGTCTAGGACAGGTCTCCATCCCCCAGACTGGCTTCGGACCAGGAATAACCTGTTGTAGAAGCCTGGGGAATCCAGCATCAGGACTTCCTCTACGGCCTTCTTTTCCAACATTTGATCTAGAAGGTCGAGTAATATCTGTTGCTTCTCTGACTGGTATGCGGGCGACAGGTCTATCGGCTTCGTGCTCAAAGGAGGCGCAGAGAGAAAGGGATCTTGTATCCTCTCTCGATCCACATCTAGGGTCCCAGTGTCCGCCCCTATCGTCCTCCATGCCTGAGCAAATAAGGTGAGTCTCGCACCTACAGGTGCCTGAAGGGCAGAAACGTCAATTTTTTTCCCTTCTTGATAGAAGAGA
>NC_061092.1:9074451-9116261 GCF_015104395.2 Macrobrachium nipponense | reverse complement strand
CCGTGCCGCTCACCTGTGGCGAGCGGCTCGACTGAGCACGTCGACCCCGGTCCCGTGCGTCAGACGAGCTGCTGCTGGTCACCGTATCCGCCCGGTCCCTGTGGGAGCGGCGGTCAGGTGACCTGCAAGAGCTCGCTTTCGCCGTGAGACCGGTGAGCGTCCTCGCGGCACGTCAAACCGCTGGTACCAGCCGAGGCTGGTACCGTCGGTCGAGGGGACCTGGGGGACCTCTTCCCAGCCTCAACCCGTGGCCGGTCAGAGACCGTCACGTCCACCGAGGTACCGGCTGGTCGCTGCGAGAGCGCCGCTGGCCTGGCGAGAGTCACCTGAGCGGCTCTCGACAGTCTTCTGCTCCGTGCCTCGGTCATGACGCTGAGCGAACTCAGGCGTCTTAACTTTGGCTGCACGGTCACCCGAAGGAGATCGTACACTCGGAACTTCTCGCGGACGAGAAACCGAGCCGGTACCTGGCTTAGCAGCAGAGCTGCCAAGACCAGGCGAGGGTGTACCAGCGGTAGCCAGCACACCCTGGTCCCCGCTCTTCTTCTTCTTCTCAGAAGGGGAGACGGGCCCCGTTCCCGAAGGAACAGGAGGACCAGCAAAAGAACCCCCCCGTCACACCGGAATGTGACGAGCCCTTCGAAGTTCCCGAAGGAGTCTTCTTAGGGGGAATAACAAAACCCGGTTACCAGCTGGTCGCTGCGAGAGCGGCCGCTGGCCTGGCGAGAGTCACCTGAGCGGTTCTCGCCAGCCTTCTGCTCCGTGCCGTGGTCTTGGCGCCGAGCGAACTCTGGCGCCGAAACTTTGGCTGCACGGTCTCCCGAGGGAGAGCGTACACTCGGATCTCCCGCGAACGAGAGACCGAGCCGGAACCTGGCGTAGCGGCATCGCCGCTAGCACCAGGCGAGGAAGTACCAGAGCTAACCGATACTCCTCTGGTCCCCGTCTATCTCTTCCTTACGGAAGGGGAGACGGGCGCCCCGCTCCGAAGGAGCAGGAGGACCAGCAGAAGGACCCCCCGTCCCACCGAGGTGGGACGGGGCCCTTAGAAGTTCCCGAAGGAGACTTCTTAGGGGGGGGAGGCAGCCTTCTTCTTCTTCGGCTTATGGGCCTTAGAAGTCAAAGGGGAAGAGGCAGCAACAGACGAAGATGACACCTTCCTCTTCTTCGTCAGCTCACGCAGGACAGTCGTCAGGTCCTCCATCCAGGCCGGAGTCGGGCCTATTGCCGAAGCAACACGGCCCGACTGCACCTGTCCGGAAGGACCTGGGACTGGGGAAGACACACCATGGGCAGGACCAGCATGGACAGGCGCAGGAACCAGGAGCGACAGGAACAGCAACCAGCTCAGGAGCGGCAGGAACAGCGGCAGCGGTAAACACAGAAGGGACAGCCAAGCCAGTAGCGGGAACCACATCAGCGACAGGTACGGCAGGCCCAGCCATCGCCTCGTAGAATCATCGGCAGCCAGCGTGGTACTGGCGGCCGGTCCAGGGGCGAGCTGCTGGAACAGCGGAAGTCTGGGGCAGGCAACACGAAGAAACACAGGCGGCGGCGGCATACCCCTCCTCGGTACGGCGGCGACCGGCCCTAGAAGCGGCAGACGGCGTCACCGACACAGCATGGGGAGTGTAGACCAGCGGGGGGAAGCAGCATAAGCGGCCGTGAAGGTTGTAGTGGAGACCACTCCAAGGTCACCGCCCCAGACCTCGCTAGACTCTGCAGCAGATCGTGGATGCTAGGCACGCCCTGCAGCCGCAGTGGTCCATACCTGTCCAAGGTCGTCTCCCACGGCTAGTCACTGCGGTAGCACAGACAGATTAGTAAGAGGGGTTCCCTCACGCACGGGGGGGGGAGACATGCCCCCACCCCGAACGGAAGGAAGACCCCAAAAACAAAATACGAGGAAGCTGAGCGGGGGGGCAGGAAAGAAGACGAAGAATCGGATACCAAGGGAGTCGCGGGAGAGCTTTCCGACGACTTCCTGGCAGACCTTCGCTTCCCCTACCCCGCACAGCAGTGAAAAGTAATATGAAAATGAAACAGAATACTGCACTTGCGATTCACTTCATAGAACTTAAAGAGGGAAAAAATCAATTCCGGTAAGAGCGGAAACTTGATCCATAATAATATGATGCTATCATAATATATATGAAAATGGAACAATATGCACTTGCTATTTTCACTTTCACAGCAATAAATCGTAAGGATTAATTCCGGGTAAGAGCGGAAATTGATCCAAAATTAAATTTGATGCAATTAATAAATGAAAATGAAAAGAAAACTGCATTGCGAATCCACTTTCATTGCATTCTATTCATACAAAATAAGAGGCTCTTGCCGAGCGCAATCAAGCTCTCGGCAACGAACGCACAGGGCAAAAATATAATGAAAAGAGTACTTCATCTTTCAATTACACACTTTCGCCCAAAATACATGACTCGGCGTGAGTGCGCCGGCCCTCGGCACCGAGACATAATTCAAGGGTTCAATTCATGAAAAGAGCGGAAATCGCCGTCTCTACGGCGATAGCTCCATGTTGATTCATAATTAAGTAATGAAAATGAAAACATGTACTACAGTTTCATTTTCAAGTCAAACCAAACATTAGTAGAAAACACAATATAAACAAAGCATACGACGATGAAGCGGGCAGAGAGCGATGACGAACACGTCCTTAACACCCGCGGCCGAAGCAAAAGTGATTCTTCACCTCTCGGGCGCGCGGGCGCGCGCACGATCGGACAAGCAGTTAACTACCGTTCTCCCCTTGTTCGAAGCTTACGACCGTCCAGCTCCGCTAGTTACCTTCCTATTGTTAAAGGACCGAGGGTTTGTATACGTATCAGAACAAATGCCTGGTTCGTGCGGCGTCGTGGCGGGATCGTGAGCGGCGCACCTCTACGATCACTCTGGGTACCTCGCTCTTTCCCGGTGTAGCCCGAGGAAGTTGAAGGTATAGGAGAGACAGACCTGACGCTCCCCCCCCCGTTCGCTGGCAGGACCAGCGTACGTGGGGGGCTGCAGCCGATCACCACCCGCGGTGGGGATCGTGCTGCAGGCCTGGTCGTGCCGCTCACTGTGGCGAGCGGCTCGACTGAGCACGTCAACCCCGGTCCCGTGCGTCAGACGAGCTGCTGCTGGCCACCGTCTCCGTCCGGTCCCTGTGGGAGCGGCGGTCAGGTGATCTGCAGAGCTCGCTTTCGCGGTGAGACCGGTGAGCGTCCTCACGGCACGTCAAACCGCTGGTACCAGCCGAAGCTGGTGCCGTTGGTCGAGGGGACCTCTTCTCAGCCTCAACCCGTGGCCGGTCAGAGACCGTCACGTCAACCCGAGGTACCGGCTGGGCGCTACGGAGAGCGGCCGCTGGCCTGGCGAGCGTCACTTGCGCGACTCTCGACAGTCTTCTGCTCCGTGCCTCTGTCGTGACGGTGAGCAAGCTCAGGCGTCTTGACATTGCTGCACGGTCGCCCGAAGGAGACCGTACACTCGGACCTTCTCGCGAACGAGAAGTCGAGCCGGTTTACCTGACTTAGCAGCAGTGCTACTAAGACCAGGCGCGGATGTACCAGCAGTAGCCACACATCCTTGGTCCCCGTCTTCTTCTTCTTCTCAGAAGAGGAGACGGGCCCCGTTCCCGAGGGAACAGGAGGACCAGCAGAAGCACCCCCCGTCACGCCAGAGCGAGACGGGCCCTTCGAAGGTCCCGTAGGAGCCTTCTTAGGGGGGGAGGAGGCGCCTTCTTCTTCTTCGGCTTGGAAGCCTTAGAAGTCGAAGGGAAGAGGCGGCAACAGACGACGAAGAAGACGATGAAGACGACGACGACATCTTCCTCTTCTTCTTCCTCTTCTTCGTCAGCTCTCTCAGGACGGACGTCAGGTCTTCCATCCACGGAAAAGTCGGGCCAATTGCCGAAGCAACACGCCCCGACTGATCCTGTCCGGAAAGACCTGAGACCGGTGCAGCACCTCCATGACGAGACGCGACGTGGGCAGGGGCAGGCACGGCAGGAGCGGCAGGAACATCAGCAGCAGGACCAGCACCATCAGGACCAGCACCAGCAGGACCAGCACCAGCAGGACCAGCAGCAGCAGGACCAGCACCAATAGGACCAGCACCAGCAGGACCAGCACAGCAGCAACATCAACATTAGAGTCCCGCACCGCGCGCTTCGTAGGAGCGGCGCGAGGGGCTGGGCCAGCAAAACACTCGCTGCAGGTACGGCAGGTACGGCAGCATAATCCGGCGTCACAGACCTCTCCATCTCAGCCAAACTCATCATTGGGACGGGCGGTAGATCCAGGGGCGAACTTTTGGGGCAGCGAAAGTCGGGCGTCGGCAGCACATAAAACCCAGGTGGCGGCGGCACGCCCCTCTTAGGCACGGCAGCGATCGGCATTTGAATTGACGCCGTTGGAGTCACTGACGCAATGTGTTGCGTATACACCACATGAGGAGGGGCGGCGTACGCTGGTGTTGACACCGTATTGGTCGTAGTTGTAACCACACCATGAGTTACCACTGCCGACCCCGCTAGCCGTTGAATCAAGCCCTGGATACTGGGGGCGCCCTGCAGTCCCAACGACGCCCACACCTGTCCAAGGTCGTCACTCACAGAAGGCACACCTGAGGGAGGAACAGTCGGGTCAGTTAGAGGGGCACCCTCACGCCTGGGGGAGGACGAACCCCACCCAGAGCGGACGGAAGACCCCGAATACAATTGCACATCCGGGTATCGGGACACCCTCCTCCACACTCGACGGATCGAGTGAGGAGAAGGACTCCGAAACCCCCCCCGCGAGGGGAAGGCGCAAATCGTGGGGGCTGAGCTGGAGGCAGGAAGGATGACGAGGTATCCGTAACCAAAGGAGTCGCTGGAGAGCTTTCCGAACGACTCCTAGGTCAACCTACGCCTCTTCCTACCTCGTACAGCACCCACTGCGCCTCGGACCAATTTACACATACATCATGGTTCGGTTCGGGAGCATTCTCGCCCCCCGACACCGAAAAACATAACTCATGAGGATCAATATCTGGGTAAGAGCGGAATCCGCCGCATTTACGCCCCTCCAACCCGGGACACACTCTACGGGCAGTTGGTGGGCGCGGCGAAAGCTCTTCTTGATCCATGATTAATTAATCTTCACTCAATTGAAAAATGAAAACCAAAAGTACTTACAATTTCATTCAAGACCCACACACAAACCAGTCAGAAGAAATTGTAACATCCAAAGCACACGACGAAAATAGCAGGCAGAGCGATGACGAACACGTCCTGTCACACCACGGCCGAAAGCAAAGTGATTCTTCACCGCCCGGGACGGGCGCGGCGGCGCGCGCACGATCGGACAAGCAGTTAACTACCGTTCTCCCCTTGTTCGAAGCTTACGACCGTCCCAGCGCCGCTAGTACCTTCCTATTGTTAAAGGACCGAGGGTTTGTATTACGTATCGGAACAACAATTTTTTTTTTTTTTTTTTTTTTTTTTTTTTTTTTTTTTTTTTTTTAAGTTTTTCCCCGCTTCTTCTTTAGTACGCATCCATGAACCGAAACTCTTGAGTGCTTTCTTCATAGAAAGAGTTGGTTTCATTCTCACACACGAAGATCCTTTCGTTGCTTTCGCTGTGGAGAACAACGAGTGTGGAGAAGGAGGAGCAGTAGGGCTCAAAGACTCTCCGAACTCCTGAATGGAGAAGCTCTGTGAGCTTTTTGTACGAAGAAACTGTTGCCGATGTATTAGTTTCTTCCTCAGAGGCTTCCTGGTCTTCTTGAAGAGGAGAACGAGGATGAGGATCCTTATGAGAATCCTTAGATGATTTCCTAGATGTGGTACAGTGCGATGAAGGAGACAAACGTCTTGAATGAGGAGAAGATTCCAAAGTAGAGAGGCGTACAGGAGAACGACGAGTCGTAAAAGAAGGACGCTTATCCGAAAATTCTTGTCTAAACTCGCATTCCTTCCTAAATGCAGACAAACTCTTAACAGCAAAAGAGGAAGGACTCCTTTCCCTAGAAAGACCACACGTCTGATCCCTAGGAAACTACGAGAGGGAGAGCGCCTACTACTAAAATCCTGGCGCCGATCGTGAGGAGAGGCGGCTTACTAGGCGCCGAGCGCCTATCTGTCACAGGGCGCTTAGGGGAATCCTGGCGCTACCAAGCGGCGAAACGTTGCTGAAAAATAGGGCGCCTATCAGGAGCAGGGCGCTTGAGAGGCTCTTGATGCCTACGAAGCGGAGAGCGGCTGCTATGCTCCGAGCGCTTAACCTGAACAGGGCGTTCGGCGAGATCTTGGTCCTTACCAAGGGGAGAACGTCTGTAAGGCTCCGAGCGCCTAACAGAAGCAGGGCGCTTGAGGCGTTCTTGACTTCTAGCAAGAGGAGACCGATCAGGAGTAGGGAGTCTCGAGAACGAAGAGCGCCTACTAGGAGAACGAAGCAAACGAGGATCAAGGCGTCTTTCTCCAGGAGAACAGCTACTAAAAGAAGGACGCTTACCAGGAGCAGGGCTCCTACTAGACTCTTGATGTCTTACAGGGGAGGAGCGAACTCCATGCGATGAGCGCCTACCAGTCACGTTATCCGACGCCCGACGACAGTAGTCGGAAGGAGAAGTGCGCCTACTTTCAGAAGGGCATTCCCTAGGTTCTCTGAGAAGGCGAGGAGAAGAAAGATGAGACGGAGACGACGAAATAAGTCTTCTATGACCTGAGCGACTCTCTCTTCGCACGAACTCTAGAAGAAGGAGAAACAGAAGGGGCTGAGCGTCTACCCGAGGCAGGAATCCGATCTGGGGAAATATCTTCATAGTCCAAGGAGCGCCTATCCGACGAATGGCGTCTCGACACCTCCGAGCGAGAGTGGTGTTCCTCTCGTGAAATGTTACGATGTGTAGAAGTATCCCTCAAAAGAAGGAGATCGCCGATTACAAGGAGAGCGCTCTTCCGACGAAACGCGCCTCGATCTCTTGATAGGGAGAGACAAATCCTTCCTTCTATGCGATCTCGATGCCAAGGAGTCCGCCAAGGCTGTGATCTGAGCTTGAAGGCCCGTTAGCACTCGAGAAGGAGAGTCCCCAGGATCTTCTTCCGAAGCAAGCTCAGCGCGAGGAGCGGGAGAAGGAGGGCGATCACTGGATCTCCTAGGCTTCTTTGCTTGCAAGGAAGCTACATCAGAAAAGTCTTCTGGGCTGGACGCTAACGTACTGAAGGGAGCCTCCGCAGCCCTCTTCAACGGGCGTGACGCCTCCTTAGAGCTCCAACCACGCTTCGGCGAAGGAGAAGAGGATGACGAAAAACACTGACGAAGAATATTCTTCTTCTTACGATCCAAGGCAGCCTGGAGCGAAACTTCAGGATCTGCCCGAGGGGACGCCTGACCGGTGGGGGCTCTCCCTAGCCCTCCTGCGGCTTTCGACTTTCCTCCTCCACTGGAACTGGGAGTCTGGAAGAGGTCTAGGCCTGGAGGCACTAAGGAGCCGGTCAGACGCACCCATCCACATCACTGGGTACACTGCACTATCATCACTGACACTCTTACCTTGATCAGTACGAAGATTCTGGTCTTCCTTAGAACACAAGGAAGCTTTTGAGGCCGCCGCCTCCGAAGACGATCTACGGCTTCGGTGCGGGGAGCAGGAGCTGAGACCTGGGAGGAAGGTTCTAAAACTACATTAATGTTAGTTTCATTCTCACTCATTCTCGACCTGCTCGAACTCCTTGAAGAAGCTTTACGTACCCTCCCATCCTTTCAAGTTTCTAATATAAGAAGAAAGAGCCTTATCATCTTCGTTCAAAACCTCACACTCTTGACACGGGGTTACTAAACGAACATTCATTCCCCTACATTTAACACAGAAAGTGTGGGAGGAGGGTCAACCGACAGCTTTCCGGTAACCCTCACCTTACATCCATCGGTCAAACATACTCTAACAAAACCGGAGTTTTGGAAACAGAATCAAAATCAGACATTCTACAGGAAATCCAGCGCAAAGTCAATAACGGTCCACAATCAGCGTATGCCAATCCAAAATAGAGCGAATACGTCACCAAAATGTCCAAATCAATCTCCAGGCAAGCGAGAAATGAAGAATATATCGGAATGAAACGACAACAGTTGTTATCGCTTCAGCGACAGAAAAAAATCTGGCTGGAGAGATAGATTGGTTCATACGCCCGCCACCCAGCGGCGGGTAAGGTAGACCACCTGACCTACCTGTCGCGTGTGCCGCGAGATTTGAAATTCTGTCGGAACGTCGGAGACTATAGCTAAGTATATATCTGGCAGGGAAGTTCATGTACAAAATAATAATAACCATAATGAACACAACATGAGATGTCTGCAAATTAATTATAAGTCACTTACAGCCACTTGCAACTGATGAGTTGAATGGTGATGATGCTGCAGATTATTACTGTTACCAGTATTACTCGTGTTACCGTGCAACGCACCCCTGAAGAGAGACGAGCCTAAGCCACTACTATTTCCAGTGGCCATAGTAATTCACGGAAATCCTTGGTGCTGAAAACGATAAAAATATTTATATCCATATGATAACTTCTTATAATTAAAGACTGAACATTAATAAATCTTTTAAGATGAATATATGTAGGACCACATCAATTTCACTTATAAAGAATGAACGAGTTTTAAAGAAAAATATAACCATGGTAAAAGTACATACATTAACGTATGCACTTCGATACGTATAAATTTTTTTTTATTAAATTAGTAACTCTTGTTTTTACTGAAAGGTTGTATTTCCTGTGTCTTTTATTATTGCTGTTTGTAAGTATGTATGACATGCTGAACTCCAAAGCTAAGAGATAACTTAGCCTATTCAATGTCACAATGCAAGTTATTTCTGACAGGTCTTTCTGTGTTTATATAACTAATTTGATATTAATTTCTGTGAAGAATGCTTGACTAACCCATTCAACCCCAGTATCTAAAGAAGGGGAATCCTTAAGGGGTTTAGGAAGTTAGGATACTGCATCCTAGGTTAGGTTAGGTTACTGCAAATCCCTGTTTTTCACTCACTGTCATCCCTCCCCCCCTCCACATAAAATACCAACTTTACTTTACATCAGGGGTTCACCCTTCACTCTTATATTTAACCCTTCTCTGGAGCGAGGTGCCTTTAGGTAAATAACTAAGTAATTCGCATGGATACAAGGTAAAATTGCAGAAGAGATGAGCATGCTATTTGTGCTAGTTACGACCAGCTCACAAAACCTGATTAAAAACATATTTTGACATTGATACATCCTAACCTAACCAGTAAATTTTTACTTGGATACTTGCCACCCACTCACATGAAAGTTGTATTTGGTGCCAGCCCATACCCAAGGACATCGAAACAAAGACTTTAAATATTTCAACAATGCTAAATTTCTCAAAGATTTCAGTATGTTATTTACCGCCCTTTGTTATTCTTACAGTTTTTATGCTTTATAATACCTAGTAGTAGGCTATATAGCTATACCTTTTTTTCAGATTGTTTTCACATTTATCCCCGAAGGGGCGTGTACTAAACACAGCATACCATTTGGCACGTAAACCAATAATAGTAGCCTAGCCCATGTAGTTACCAAACCAGCGGGGTATCAAATCGTTAGATTCAACCAGCCTTATGCTGGCACGGGCTCTTGCTTCACAGCAGTTCCCCGTAATAGCAGAGGGGTGCGGTACCCTGGTAGTCTTCAGCTTTACCCAAATATGTCAAAATAACATCAGTAACTCAGCTATCAGAGAAACCATATATTTCAACCATTTTAAAATCACTTAAAGTGGTATTAATTGGTATAGCTATATATAAGTATCAGACACCCCAAGCTAGCTCACGTCAACTTAGCCCCGGTTAGACTGGGGTCCCAGATTGCATTTCGAAGCCTAGGCAAATCTGGCTGTTGAATAAACTTAAATTTAGCCTATCTAGTTTAGAATTCTAACATAAAATTTGGACCAGAGGCCACGGGTTTGACCTACGAGGTTATTCGGCGACGCCTAACCTATAGGGTAGCTACTCCCCCTCCCTTTTAGCCGTAGGTAGCTAAAAACCCTAGACATTTCAACCTGCGAGGGGGGCGGGGGCGTTGGTTAAAATAGGCCTTAATTTACAACCACGATGACTTGAATTGTTTATCTGATCGCTGATAACTACCACATAAACAAATTACGCGGAGCCACAATCCCTGAAACAGAAGAAAGAAGGTTCCACACCAGAATCGACATTCGTATAAAATGTAAACAAATCGGCCGTCCGTCGAAGCTGATCGTCCTTTTCTTCTTCTTGCAAAACTAGAGAGAGAAAGAAGTCACGACTACGCCCTTCTGTCTGTCTGCTACCGGAGGGAGGAGGCGCCTTCTTCTCCCTCTTTCTTCTTCTCTCTCTCTCTCCTACGGGCTGCTCTATGAGCAAGAGCCCGTGCTGGCATAAGAACAGCTTAATCTCAAACAACAATCTCTCTCGGTACTACACAACGGCTTTTGACCCCGACCCTGGACAACGTGGCCATGCCTCGGGTCTTAAAAAACCTTAAACAATCGAGATTTAGCCTTTGACCCCGACCCTGGACAATATGGCTATGCCCCGGGTCTCACAAACCTTAAACAATCTAGATTTAGTTAGCCTGGGGCGCGGAAATGGACGGCCTACGTTTTGCTCTTTATGTTAGAGAGTTTGAGCAAGTCATCGTTAATGCCAAAGAAAGTTGTCCTTGCCATCCATTGTCTTAACTTCTTAAGTAACTTAGGTTTTGTTCTTTATCTCAGGCATCGAGTTTTAGTCACCGTTAATGTCAGGGAAGTTCTTTGGTTTCCATTGTCATGCGTTACGTACTTGCTGGAGTGGTGATTGATTGGTTATTCTAGGTCTTCTACTAAGTAAGGCTGACTGATTCATTTATCTTGCGGTCTTATCAGAATTATCGTACACTACTTTCAGTTATCATTTTATATGCATGCAGCTTGAGGTGTATATACCTATAGTTAATATTGTAGCTTTTTGTACTGTTAGACATATTGTGAGTCGTGCGTAGTTGTGGCTATATACCCTTATCCTTGTACTCTCTTCTTATTCTTTCCTAAACTTTCAGTATCTACTCATCCCAGGCATCTATGGACCTTGCTTTTGATTAAATAAACCACACCCCACAAACACACCGGCAACATCGTTTGTTGTCTAGTAATGTTAGTTTTTCCCATCTATCGTCGTAACATTCAGCTGGGAAAAAAGAAAAAGAAAAGACAATGCTGTTTCTAATTATTGCTACGTATGTGTTCATTCCTGAGAAGGATTGTCAGCAAAACAGACGGGACGTACGGGTTTACTTCGCGTCGGTTGCAAACTGAGCACTCTCTATTGCTTGCGCAATGTCAATGTAGTCTCCCGCAACAACTGTAGACTATGAGAGAGAGAGGAGAGAGAAAAAACTTTTTATTTTTTGTAAAGGGTTTAGGCGTGGCCACGGTTTAGGTACGACCCAGAACCCACTAATTTAGTTGGTCCTAGTATGGCCATCATAGGCCTATGAGCGTTCCCAGAATGAGATGCGGGTATGCTTACCTGCACTCCCCCCCTCCCCTAAATTTTAGCGAGGGAAAAATATTCATATTAAGACAGCCATGAATTTAGACGTATTTAATTGCTGCACTGTAATGTACAATTCACTAGTAGCCTCAGAGCATATTCTGAAAATGAAAGAAAAAGTATTAGCATTGTTTCATGATAAAGTAAATAGTTTAAATTTGAGAAGATAATATTTTGCTTCCCCCCTCCCCCCACCCATAGCAGAATACTGGCTACATCCATGACTGTGAGATATTGTAGTTACCTCTGAATATATATATATATATATATATATCTATATATATTATATATATATATATATATATATATAATATATATATATATATATATATATATATATATATATATAATATATATATATATATATATATATATATATATAGATATATATATATATATAGTATATATATAATAAATTCTGTGGATCTATGTTCACTTTCTTAAGCATTGTACATACATGTTTTGTCTTGTTCAGGAATGTTATTTATTATATTCCTCTTTTGGTTATTTTTATTTCGTTATTTTTTTTCATTTGTTACCATTGTTTTGCTATTTTGTACCATCTTTCTTTCCTTACTATGTTTTACTTATATTTATAGGCTAATGTTTTGTATCCTAGAGGAGGACGAGACAGTAAACAGTATTCTATCTTACTGTTAAGAAATGTGTTTATCTTACTTTATTTGTCAACTTTTGCCTTGCAGTACAAATTGCTGCTGTTGTGATTTGATAATCTGAATTAAGCTCATAAAAATGTTTAAGACATATCTAACATCGATAGAATTTTTTAAGATAATATTAACTCCGAGTTAGTTTCAATTCAGTTTTATCCTAGAATCTGACAGCTGGGTAGTTGTAGTACTCCCGGAAGAATAATACTAGTTTGCAACCGTGTTTATCGTTTGGTTGTATTAAGCTGTCAAATCTGCTGATGCTAATTACACTGTCCTTTTATCTTTGGCAAAGCTTGATTATACTAACCAGCTGTGGAGCTAAGAACTGAATCACTGAATCTCAATTCTTGGTTTCTGTTGAATCGTCTATCTCTTGAGCCTATACATTGGGAACCTTTCTTCTGTCCAAAGCCTTGGTCTAGGGTGATTGGCTTTGAAAGACACTGGTGCCATCGCGTGAGTATTGAAAAAACTGCAAGAATTTCTAGTTGCCTTTTCGAAAAGTGGGATTGCTTACCGTAAACGAAAATAACCTTAAATGCATGGTGGAGGTGATTTCACCTTTGGCAATGAACCATCCAAAACATGTAAAAACTGAATATATTAATTTTGTTGCTTATATTTATCTACAACTTTTTTCATTATGAAAGCATCAAGTTTAAATAAACCAAGACTTAAATTTAGAACATTTCTATTATTTGTCTTTATGAAACATGATTCAATGATATTCCTTTTAACTATGCCATTACATGGGATTAAGGCTCTTGCTTGACTCCAGTTAATAGGATGATCTAAATCTCTCATATGTACGAATAATGCATTCGATATTTGCCCAGTTCTCACAGAATATTGGTGCTGTTTGAGACGTTGTGAAAGAGATTTACTGGTCTGTCCGTAATAGACTTTATCACACTTTTTGCAAGGAATTTCATATATACAGCCTGGAAGATCTTTAGGAGAATTTTTGATTACTAAACTCTTGACATTAATATACTGAAAACAACATTTATGTTAAAAAGCTTTAATATTCTAGGAATATCTAAAACCTTTCATCATAGGGTAATTTAGAATGTTATGCTTACTAAATTCAATTTTGTCATTAGTTGAATAAAAAATTTTTCTAGCTCTTTTCCATGCCACATCTACAAAAGTCCTTGGGTATTTAAGTTTCAATGCAATATCATAAATAGTTTTAATTTCAGCGTCAATAAACTGCGGGCTACAGACACGTAAAGCCCTTATGAACATCCCAGAAAAAACAGAGAATGTAACATTTTGATGGTGATTGGAGTAGTAATGAACAAAAGAGGCAATGTTAGTTGATTTCCGAAAGACTGAAAAGGTGAAATTTCTATCATTTCTATGGAGAGTTACCTCAAGAAAATTCAAATTACAATTTCTTTCTTCCTCTACAGTAAATTTTATAGAAGGGACTAAATTATTGAGATTATTAAGGAATTCCTGGAGATTTTCGTGAACTGGCCAAATACAGAAAATATCATCCACATACCTAAACCATATAACTTTTTGGGGCAAAATTCTTGGTAAGAGTTTTGTCTCAAAAATTCCATGTAAATATTGCTAAGGACAGGAGATAAGGAATTACCCATAGCCATTTTAATAAACAAATTAAATCCATTTTGAAGGGCTTGAACCATTTGATTAAAGAGTTTACACCACAATGCGCCTCCCTACCTTATATGTATGGTTTAGTCAAGACACATAAAATCAATAACCCTATCAGACTAATAATTAGTTCAGTGGGCTCAGTTACGTATAATTTATCTAAATGGCTTGTAGAAATTCTTACTCCTTTGGTAGGAAAAATTTCTAACACGAATGTTAAAAACAATGTTGATTTTATAAACAAATTGAATAGTTTAAATTTGAATTTTGATTTTAATATGGTTATTTTTTATGTTGTCTCTTTATTTACAAAAGTGCCTGTAGATGATTTACTTGAATATTTGGAGGATGAATTAGAACGTCATGACATTCCCTTAACTGTAGCAAACCTCATTAGTCTCATAAGGTTATGTATCAAAGATAGTAAATTTTGTTTTAATGGAGAATTTTTTGTACAAAAGTTTGGCATGGCTATGGGTAATCCCTTATCTCCTGTCCTTAGCAATATTTACATGGAATTTTTTATACAAAACTCTTACCAAGAATTTTGCCCCAAAAAGTTATATGGTTTAGGTATGTGGATGATATTTTCTGTATTGGGCCAGTTCACGAAAATCTCCAGGAATTCCTTAATAATCTCAATAATTTAGTCCCTTCTATAATATTGCCTCTTTTGTTCATTACTACTCCAATCACCATCAAAATGTTACATTCTCTGTTTTTTCTGGGATGTTCATAAGGGCTTTACGTGTCTGTAGCCCGCAGTTTATTGACGCTGAAATTAAAACTATTTATGATATTGCATTGAAACTTAAATACCCAAGGACTTTTGTAGATGTGGCATGGAAAAGAGCTAGAAAAATTTTTTATTCAACTAATGACAAACTTGAATTTAGTAAGCATAACATTCTAAAATTACCCTATGATGAAAGGTTTTTAGATATTCCTAGAATTTTAAAGCTTTTTAACATAAATGTTGTTTTCAGTAATATTAATTTCAAGAGTTTGGTAATAAAAAATTCTTCTAAAGATCTTCCAGGCTGTATATATGAAATTCCTTGCAAAAAGTGTGGTAAAGTCTATTATGGACAGACCGGTAAATGTCTTTCACAACGTCTCAAACAGCACCAATATTCTGTGAGAACTGGGCAAATATCGAATGCATTATTCGTACATATGAGAGATTTAGATCATCCTATTAACTGGAGTCAAGCAAGAGCCTGAATCCCATGTTAACAGGAATATCATTGAATCTTGTTCCATCAAGTCAAATAATAGAAATGTTCTAAATTTAAGTCATGGTTTATTTAAACTTGATGCTTTCATAATGAAAAAAGTTGTAGATAAATATAAGCAACAAAATTAATATATTCAGTTTTTACATGTTTTGGACTGTAAAGATACTTTGTAATTTCGGTTAGGGTCAAATCTGTTTAGGTTTGTGACCGTGTGATATCCGATAATCCTGGATTATCTCTTTTAATGTTTACCGTTTTGACCATTAACCATCTAGTATTCTTGATCTTGTTGTGTACCTGAGACCTTTCTCTCCAATTGTATTTCATTCGCTCCTTGACAATGTCTTAGTCAAGACGAAAGTGCTTGGATTTCTGACTATCATTTTCCTGAGGTATTTGCTTATTTAATGAAGTCACGTGCATCTACTGTGCTTTTTAAGCATATATATATATATATATATATATATAATATATATATCTAAGGTGTATATATAGATATATATATATATACACACACACACACACACACACAAATATGTCGATTGTAACTGTCAAGTTTCCATTTTCGCTATCGGAGTATAGATGGCAATACTTAGACAAACCTTAGACAAATGTGATCCATTAGATATAGATTGCAAGGAAGTTTCTTATGCGCATAAGCCAATATTGTATAAACCACCTTTTTTTTCCCGGCGAACAATGCAATGATGAGCATTCTATTAGTATAATATAACCATATATTCGTGGCGGCCAAAGTGACGTTAATCAGGCTGGATCATCGACTTTGGAAATACATTATTTTCAGAGGTTAATTTCCTTTGATTTATCAAAATTTAAGCTATCCTGCGCTCAACTCAGTGAAAAGAGGTAGTGGGAGTGGTTGGTTATTTTCCAGATTTTAGCAAAGTGCATAATCAGTGTACAACGACAACAGGCGACAATTATAATGGGACATAAAGTCGATGGATTAACAGAGTAAGACTGAGAATATTGTCAGTGGCAAGTGATTTATTGTAACTAGGCCTATCTAAGAATGTCAATTCAGATTTGTCTTCACACATTTCTGTCATGATCTTGAATTGGACTTGAACACGCCCGTATAGCTAGAATTTGTACCTACCAATGTACGCTCAGAACACCAGCTGCTTTTACAACTGGTTTTGCAAATTCATGTACAGAGCTTCCGTTCAAGCTCGGAGGTAACGAGGTACCACAACCATGGAGCAATATATGCAACAAAAACTTCACAATCATGGCTGGTTCAGTCGAGTTGCTTCTGAGCGTACCCATGTTATATAACCATTCTTTCTAAGAATTTTACCTTTCTCTCTCACATTCATTGGAGATCAGTAGTACGAACGTCCAATGTTAATGTGTGTGCCTGCCTATTCATGCGATGGTGTTGTCAATAACTTGAAAACACACAACTGACCAATGACCATTACGGCGACCGGATTAACCTATATCTTTGGGAATATTATATAAATATCTTTGGCAATCACCGTGATCGTATGTTAGAATCAAGATGAGAGATATTGTTAGGTAAGTCATTTAACGACTTCGTAAACTGTTATGGGTTAAGGTAGTCAACAGACGAAAAGAAGTGCAAAACGTATCTTACTATTGAATAACATTGCTACCGGTTATACAGAAACTTTTAATTGCCTCAGCATTTCAAATACAGTAAAACACACAGGACGTTGTATACAGTAGAGTGAAGGGAACAGGTGTCCCCAGGTGTTGATTAATATTAACGTAATTAATTACAGAAATCTTGGAAAGAAAGCATTTAATTTGATAATGTGGAAATCTGCAGTAGGTAGTCCTAGAAACCCATGTTTTCGATGAGGTTAGATTAACTTTACGTCAAAATTGAGCTTAAAATGGTGACACTGATTTGCTTTGAATATATGTGACGATTCTTGACTTACAGGGACGATAATTCCCATTGAAATAAATGCATGATCAGTAATGTTAAGAATAGGCTGATGGCTTCCCGCACGGTCTAGGTTAGACGCCTCTCTCTCTCTCTCTCTCTCTCTCTCTCTCTCTCTCTCTCTCTCTCTCTCTCTCTCTCTCTCTCTCTCTCTCTCTCTCTCTCTCTCTCTCTCATATAAAACTTATTTTCTCAGTCCCGATTGTTTTTTATCATTATTAGTCATCTAGGTTTCAGCATTCAGTAAAAAATAAAAATCTTATTGTGTTCTCAGGATATTTTAGTCGTTTTGTGTCCAAGTGGCCGAGTATTCAAGAAATCGCACTTTTATTTACTTACAGTTGGTCTCCGTGGTCTTATGTATTTTATTTGTTGCTATACTTTGTATCTCACACCTGACTTTACTTCTACAAGCTGTGGTCCATGAAAGGGTAAACGGCTGGTTTATGCAACACTAGACTCATTTTTAGTGCTCTGGTGCTGACGTCGTTAATTACCTTAATAAGGATAAAACAGCTCAACATTATTTTGTTCTTTAATTTTTGGCAATTGTAGCATCCAGATGATGCTTATCATAGGTATTACAATATGCATAATGGGTAATTATTTTTGGTCTTTGTATAGTCATGTATTCTCCATATTTGATGTGTGTTTTTAGTGATTGAAGGTTTCCTGTTTACTCGATTTCATTCTGTAATCTTCTTGAAGTCATTTTCAACTTTTGTTTAGGTTATTGACCCACTGATATTCTCGCTTGCTCGAGTTAAAGATACAGGATTTTTAGGATGGGATATTTATGATTTATTCATTACAGTGCAAGAGTTTGTACCGATACTATTCCCGTACATTACCACAATGTCTATGGTACCATAGCTTCCATGAAATCAGATTGGGTCAAACCATCTTCACGTTTTTTTTTTTTCTCACTTTCAGTGCCTTCTGGTGACATTCTTCGACACCATTTTCCTCTTGGTATTATTTATTTCTTGTTTATCTATTTGAATTATTTAATGAAATCCCATATTTTCCTAAACGCAAAATTGAAATTTATATATTAATTTCATTATTCATATACTTACATTCTCTGCACTCTTATGTAACTTTGTCGTATATCTTTAAGATTTTATTTGATATTTTCGCTTTCGTTCTTCCGATGTTTGTCGCTCGTTGATTCCCGCGGATCTCGGGGGCGGTTTCTCGTCTTAGCCGCTAACGGCAAACCGTCGCTTTCAGAAAACATTAGACGCGAAACAAAATTAGACACATAACAAGGCAGTCAAGACTAGACTCATATATTAATACAATAGAACGCAATACTCAGTTAGACGCATAGCACAACAAGACGCATTTTTAAATTAGACGCATAGTAAAATTGGACATATAGCAAAATTAGACTCATAACAAAATTAGACGCGTATCAAAGTTAGACGCATAACACATTAAGAGGCCGTGGAAGCATAGGTATAGCACAATAAGACACATTAAAAAATTAAAGCATAGCACAAGAAGACGCAATACAAAACCAGACGCATTATTATATTAAACAATAAAACGCACAGCACAATAAGAAGCTTAAAAAAATTAGACGCATAGCACATTGAGACATTAAAAATTAGACGCATAGCACAATATGACGCACAACAAAATTAGACATAGCACAATAAGACGCACATCACAATTAGACATAGCATAGATCATAGGCGGCAGGTGCGCGTCTAGCCATTAATCACAACGAGATCCGTAACTAGATTGACGGATTCTTATATATTATGCTGTCTTTCATGTTTTATTTGTGTTAATTATTTTTCCTCCAGATACTGCAGTTCTTTTTTATTACACAACACTGGATCTTTTCCTTCTTAGATCTCGGCCAGAATTGGGTTTTCAGTGAGTTTATCCTGTTTCTTGAATTGCATTGTTGATTATATATAGCTTTCATTCTTACACATGTACTATACTCCGTTTCTTTCCATCTGTCAATCTGCCTGTGGTG
Source organism: Macrobrachium nipponense (assembly GCF_015104395.2). Classification (NCBI taxonomy): domain Eukaryota; kingdom Metazoa; phylum Arthropoda; class Malacostraca; order Decapoda; family Palaemonidae; genus Macrobrachium; species Macrobrachium nipponense. Next base: position 9,097,205 of record NC_061092.1, on the reverse strand, counting down.
TTTGCGTATGGTAACACTGCATCCCGGGCAATAGATAGTTACATTCAGCTTACATTCAACAATAATAACAATATCCTATTTCGAATATTAGCGGTGCAATTCACATACAGTAAATTATTAAAACACTTTTCAGTTGCAATTTACACCCAGATATTCTTTTATTTACCTCAAACTTACACATAGCGTAACTATGTGTAAGTGTTACCATACCCAAACACCACAGGCGGATGGACAGATGGAAAAAAAAAACAGAGTATTAGTTCATTATAATCATTATTTGGATTTCTCAGCTCCTTTAATCATTATTGCTGTTTATTGGTCTCATACCTGAATCAATTATATATATATTTATCAGTCTAATATTCCTCCACTTGGTTTTATATAGTTAGGGTATGTAGGTGCAAATTATATGGCTTTCTTAACAGTAAAATATTAAATTTCTGAACAATTATCATTAATTTTTCTGGGTAGATGATAACCGCTGGTTATCACACTGCAGAGCTGTAGTCATGTTATCATCCTTATCTCATGATAACATATATTTGATAGCAGGTGACCTCTGCAATACCTCATTATAGTACTAGGTGGTGGTTATTATTATTATTATTATTATTATTATTATTATTATTATTATTATTATTATTATTATTATTATTATTATTATTTTAAGGTGCAATTTTGTTTTGAAATGGTTTTGCTAAGAGTTTATTATTGAATAAATGGTAACTTTGCCATTATATTCGGGGAACATGTATATTTTTAATAGAAAAAAATTCCAGACACTGTACTTCATATTGTGAGCAATTTATAGAATAAACTGAATTTTATTTCCTTTGGAAACTATTAACTAAGACTTTGGAAATAAAAATAAATCCATTTACATAAATCATGGTGAATAGCTTTACATTATTAATGTAACAATCGTATTTCTCTGTAAAACACTGCTACTTCTTTTGAGAAGATTAAACAATTCGAGATAGAATACATCGGAGCTTATTTGCTGTGTATTGAAATATCATACAACCTTTATTGTGGCCTAATATTGTTGGTACCTCGTGTTGCATCATTTTTACCATTGCTGTGATAAGATTAATTATGTTAAAATGTCTATTACTTAAAGACACATTGGCTCAACTGATCACCACCTCTCTAACTGACGTTGCTTAGTGCAACTATGGTGTTTTTTTTCTAGTTCTAGATCACATTTATTTTATCTCCTTTATTTTCTGGATTTATTTGAACCCTTTTATCTTGCTGTTCAACCACTCCAACTCCTACTTTTCGCTGTGTTAAGCGTTGAGTTGCCGAAAGTACCCAAGTGCTTGGCGCAACGGCCTAAGTTTCGTACTATCAAATCAACCCAAATCGCCTATATAGCTACATTCACCTGATAGATAGTACCATACTGTGGTGTAGAACCTATCGACATTGTTATATGGGCGCGTTCTATCCGATTTATGGTTTATTTACACGCAGTTGTCTTACGAGCAACTGACGTGTTTAATAGACTTCACACCTCCGTGTGTTTTGACGCTGATCTTACGCTAGATTACGATGTGCTCCTTTTCATGAGTGCAAGTAAGTAATGAGGTCTAAATAGTCATCTGTTCCGCCCTCATTCTCTTGTTGCGTGCACACCGTGAGCAGTAATTTTATAATGGTTATATGTTCGGCATAGCGTCATTCGTCGTATTCTTTTAGTGTAATTTCAATAATTTTTCCGCATGACGTCATTCGTTCCTTTTTTTTTGGAGAGGAAATATTTTGCATGACGCCAATTGGTACCTTTTAGGAGAGAAAATATTCCGCATAACGTCATTCGTTCCTTCCTGAAGAGAAAATATTCCGTATGACGTCATTCGTTCCTTTTCCGTAGAGAATATATTCCGCATGGCGTCATTCGTTCCTTTTCTGGAGAGAAAATATGCCGCATGACGTCATTCGTTTCTTTTTTGGAGAAAAAATATTCCCATGACGTCATTCGTTCCTTTTCTGGAGAAAAAATATTCCCATGACGTCATTCGTTCCTTTTCTGGAGAAAAAATATCCCTATGACGCTATTCGTTCCTTTTCTGGAGAGAAAATATTCCTCATGACGTCATTAGTTTCTTTTCTGGAGAGAATATATTCCGCATGACGTCATTCGTTCCTTTTCTGGAGAGAAAATATTCCCCATGACGTCATTCGTTCCTTTTTTAGAGAGAAAATAATACGCCGATAGTTTCACGGCGTGGAATGCGAGCACTCATACAAGTATAATATTTTCATTAATGATTTATTAAAGATCTTATATACAAATAACATATGGAGTCGAAATTCAGTCAGTTTACATACAAAAATATGATGAAGTATTTTCTTAAATATTTTTTCAATAGCGATAATTCTCACTTTCAAAATTCTTTTGGATGTGTTTTGCAAATAATGATAGACAAAATGAAGGTTTAATATTGAGTTAAAACATTGGAAAGGTTTAGTCATTACATTGAAATTTTTTAAAAATTTAATTAAGTAAGTATATTAATTTTAAAAATTCAGCGTTAAAACTTGCTTTACAAGACTTAAAAAGATATTTTAAAACTTCTAAATAAAATAATCTACAGCGTCTAGTAAATATTTACGTTGAAATCTCAGGAGAGAAAAGTTGATAGATTTTTAATTTTTATAACAGATAAATTTTGAGATTTTAAAGCAAATCAATTTTTGAGTGCTTAGAACAAATGAATATTGAGTTTGCGTAACAAATTAACTTTGGGTTTTTGAAATGAACAAATTTTGAATTTTTAGAACAAATAGATTTTGAATTATTTGAACAAATAAATTCTGAGTTTTTGGGACAAATAAATTTTGAGTTTTTAAAAATAGTAAATTTTGAGTTTTTAGAACAAATAAATTCTGACTTTTTAGAACAAATAAATTTTGAGCTTTTAAAACTAGTAAATTTTTATTTTTTATAACAAATAAATTCTGAGTTTTTAGAACAAATAAGTTTTGAGTTTTCAAAACTAATAAATGTTGAGTTTTTAAAACTAATAAATTTTGAGTTTTTAGAACAAATAAATTTTGTGTTTTATAACAAATAAACTCTAGATTTAAGTTTTGAGTTCCAGAGAAATAGATAGCAGTGCAATACTCATCCATGAGAATTATTGTGGGAAAATGATCTATAATTGAAAACAGTAATGTAGTAATGTAATCGAGAAGTATAATAATAAATGCGCTAGGTAGATTGACTGAGCAGTTTATGCACTTTGGCGTACCATCCCCAGCACTGTTTCCTATCCTTTGAGATATATTTCACTTTCACGACATCTGGGGACAGATGCTGATCGTCTGTAGCTGTAGAATAAAATATCGCTAGGTTCTTCTAGCGTATTTTTTTGACATATTTTCTCTCGTTTCTCAAAATTGTAGCCGATTTTAACTTTCGGGGGTAGAATTTCCTGTATAAATCAATCAGTTGGAGAGTTTATGAAAGTAGTTTCTTTATAAACGGTAAATATAAATCAGAATTGTTAAGATTTTGCATTTTATGCTTTCTATTTTTTTTTTAAAGATTTTGACGTTTACCCTGGGTCGCGAGGTCGCCTAAATCCACTTTTTGACCAAAACTTTTCATTGTAATCCTTCCATTTTACCATTTACTTTACTGCGTTCGTAGATATAACCCCAATCTTCATTATCTCAATATGTTTTTCTCATTATCACTCATGTTTTTCGTATTATTTTTCTCATTATCACTCATGTTTTTCGTATTATTTTTCTCATTATCACTCATGTTTTTCGTAATGTATCTTGCATTCACTGACCATTCGATTATAATCCAAAATGAAGAGAATCATGAATTATTCTTCACAGATGCTGCTGCTTTGGGAACTCTGTAGTATTCAACTGTGAATGGGATATTTTTCCTAATATCACGTAAATCTTATTCATCATAAACTGAATGGTTGACACAACCACAAAGGGAGCATCGATAATGACGCCACCTTTCGATATCGGATAACCAGACTCCTCCAAAGTTATTTGGACATTTCATGCGTTAATAAATCTTACCGTAATTTATCAGATAAAATATAGTTAGATGATTTTTGTAATAAAGATCTCTTTTGGGAAAAGTAGGTTTGTTTACCTGCAATTATTTTTTAGTTTAAGTTTAATCCGGTACATTGCACATTGCTTGACAATGTTATAATCCTTCGGAAGTATGATCTAAAAAAGGAAGTGTTGATCAGTTAAAATCATATATATATATATTATCTTTGGCTTTCAGCTGTGTGCTGGTTTGACCACGTCAACCCCAAATAAATAAATAAATAAGAACATCAATAAATAGTCCGTTCCTTGCTGATCTATGTACAGTATTTACAAACTCATTATTTACACATTTACTGTTTGTGAACGGCGTCGCGCGCATGCCACTTTCGGGAAACGGAATCCCTCTCCGCCCCCTCCCCCCCCTTTTTTTTTATTTCTTTTTCCAGAAGTCTCGCACTTCACCATAGACGGCCGCCTTTCGAGAACATATGTGAACACGCACTTCGCATATCGATCGGACACAATGTGCTCTTAATTAACGAACTCCCAGAAGTGCAGTGAGGGCACTTTTCACCCGGGACTTCTTCTTCTTCTTCTTCGTCTTCTTCTTCTTCCTCCGCCAGAGAGTGATTTCTTGATTGATGGCGAGAAGCCACCGCCGTTTCTTCTTCTTCTTCTGCGAAAGAGTTTTTTTATTTATTTTTTTATTTTGCTATTTCGTTTAACTCGGTTGTTGGGGAGATGATGATGGCGGTGGTGGGCCAGGTGCCGCTGGGATTATGGGCGACGAACTACTGCTGGGGTTACTGTGGCTTCCCGACGGAGGAAGAGGTGGATTTGCGTTGTTGGGAGAAATCCCCTCGAGAGGAGACGCAGAGGACATCGGCACGACCGTCGACGGATGTCTGGTGTTCACTTCCAAAGGCGTCGGCTGCCTGTTGGTGCTGTTTTCCGCCAGGGGCGTCATTCTGTTGTTGGTCTCCACATGCGCCTGCGACAGGGCCGCCAAGGGAGGCCTCGAGGCCTGGTCGTTCTTGTCGCGGAGTTTCCGACGAGCCCTGGCTTCCAGAGACTCCTGCAGGTCGGTGATGTAGTCGATGGCTGAGTGGATGAGCTGGACGCGAGAGATCTTCCCGGTCCGTGGCACGTAAGGCACCAGTTCGCGTAGTTTGTCCAAGTACAGTTTCATCTCCGCCCCTTTGTCCTTCTCGCCGCCGGAGGAGGAGGAGGAGGACGACGACTCCGCCAGCGGTAAGGAGGAGGAGGAGGAGGAGGACGTGGTGCTGATGTCGACGTCATCTGAGGGCGTAACCGACGAGGAACCTGAAGAAGTTGAAGGAGGATCGGTGCCTTCACCTGCCATCACCTCCGACTCCGATAACGACGCGGGCATGGCTGGTGGGGACGTTCGGTTCGTCTTCTTTAAGGGCCTGCTGTTTCTCGCCCGCAGGATGTCCCTGTCCCTGGCGGGAGGAGGAGGAGCAGGAGGTGGGGGCTTGTCCGGCTTCATGACGACCGGGAAATGAGGAAGATATATACGACCTTTCACTCCCTCTCGACGACGACGCACCGGACGGGGGGCGGGGGTGGTACAGAGGAACAGTCCTGGAGAAGTCGAGCGTATCTGGCACCTTCCCTGCTGCTACGGCCGGGCCGACTTTCTGACTGAGGCCATTCCGAGGGGACTGCTGACCACTCAGCACTCGTGGCGATCGATAGCCCCGCCCCCTGGAATTCCGACAGCCAATGGGAGGTCCCGGTGCCTGGAACGTTCGTCGCGGCAAGTGGTGCCACCTTTATTCCAGCGTTTTGGTGCCTCGGGTTAAAAAAAAAGATCTGGAAAGAGATCTCTGGTCAGCGGCCTTATTACGGAGAGTGCCTGACGTATTGCTAATGAGTGACTGACATCGGACACGTCTTTGATGCTTCGCGGACGTGAAATAAGTCGTTAATGCCTGCGAATGATGTCATAGACACCTTTAGTGTATGTAAATGATATGAGATGCATCTTTTATAGATGACTTACCAAAGGCACCTTTTTTTATAATACTATAAACATAGCACATATACTAGCCATATTTTTATTAACAATACGACATGCACCTTTCATATCTAATAATGACATCAACCATGTCATTCAGATCTTTGAATATCACATGTAATTTTAATGTTTTTAATATCTTTGAAGTATGTCTTACACATCCTTCATATCTTAGGATGCTGTCAAAGGATGCTATCAAATGCTATCAGTCATATGAAGGGCAACTATCATATATTACAAAGGATCTCTAAATGTCTTATACACACATTACAAAGGACATTTAGATGTCATATATATATATATATATATATATATATATATATATATATAATATATATATATATATATACATACATATATACACATCTAAATGTCCTATACACATATTACAGAGGACATCTGAATGGCCTATACACATGTTACAAAGGACACATAAATGTTCTATACACATGTTACGAAGGACATTTAAATATCTTAATACATAAGAGACATAAAATTCCTATACACTTATTACGAAGGACATCTAAATGTTCTGTATGCATATTACAAAAGGCATGTCCTATACATATATTAAATAGGACATCTAAATGTCCTGTACACATATTTCAAAGGACATCTAAAATGTCCTATACACTTCACCATCAAATCTAAATGCCTTTTATCCCTCCAGGAATGAAATTACACTTTTATGAGATCCTGGTGACATATGAACTGCAGTGAGGGGGGGAGGAGGGGCTGGTTAGGGATTACGTCGGGTAACGTAAACACAATACGTCTCACATTACCGTTTACCAAACAAGGGTCCCTCCCCCTCCCCCCAAAAGCCCCCTCAAACTCTTGATATCAGTCAGTCCCCCTTTTGTAATGTTGAAGAGGTCGGAAAAAGTGATCAAGACTTATTATTATAGGAATCACTTTTTCGTATTTTTCGCTTACTCTGGGAGTAAACCTAAAAACTACTTAATTGTTGATGTCTTTGTTGGGGTTGGGTTAGGGAAGGTCTGTTGAAAAGCCTAAAAATGCCTGAAAAAGGTGTTTCGCAGTTAGTTAAAGATACATGAATTTCAGGATAGGATATCTATAATTTATTTATTAGGATGAAAATGTTGAAAAATAAATAATGTGAATGTTAAACAGCACAGAAAATTATTTCGAAAAAAATATACCATATTCATTTTAATTTTCGCTCGTGAAACAAGGCTCTGTTTGACCTTAGATTTTAGCGCATTTTAATTTTTGCTGGTGAAACAAGGCTCTATTTGACCTTAGATTTTAGCGCATTTTAAGTTACGCTAAAAGTTAGGAATGTAATGTTCACGACCTATGCGTGAGGGGAAAATCTTGCATGCACCCATCCCGAATAAGCTGGAGGTCAGATCACGCCTTGTTCAATTTGTAGCATCTCTTTAGTAGTTTTAATATGCTCTTAATGCTCGTTTATCAATGTTTGGTTTTAAGTGAGAGTATCTCTCTCTCTCTCTCTCTCTCTCTCAATACCAAATAGAATATATTTTTTAAACTATACACAAATAAGGCTATCTATCTATCTACCATCTATCTATCTATATATACACTTATAAATACATGTATATATACCCGTTGCTGAATAACCACTGCTTCCATGCAACGTAAAAACACCATACAAACAAACATGTATATATACGTATGTAGAGGTATCTATCTCTCTATCTATCTACTATCTATCTATATATACTTATAAATGCACACACACATATATATGTGTGTAGGTATGTATGTTTTATAAAAAAAAAATTCTTTTTACGATACTTATTTGGATAGTCGAAACAGTTGGAAACCTAAATATAAAGAAACATTCATATTTATATATATAATTTGTGTCAGCTGAAAATATGTCAGGCAATCTTTGATACGCTCTCTCTCTCTCTCTCTCTCTCTCTCTCTCTCTCTCTCTCTCTCTCTCTCTCTCTCTCTCTCTCTCTCTCAGCTTACCTTCCTGTTGGAGCACGGTCTTTTTAATAAGCTGCATCAAGTAGCAACTCAACAATTGTAACACTGAAAATCACAGACACGAATAAAAGATAATATTACTTGATTATCTCTCGTGACACCTCGTGCTTCGATTATCGGTGTCCGCCCCAACGATTATATATTTTATCAGTCATCAATTCAGTTTTTTTTTTTTATCTGTTGTTATTCTAGTGTCTTTGTTCTTACTCTCCTTTGCGTGCAGATATGAATGGGTTACAGGTATCGGTATATACATCCGAGGAATCTGATTGGCGGAGCCACTGGATAAATTAAGACTAGTCTGTATTTTGTATATTCCATGTATATGGCCATGAGCTGACAATAAAATTTATTATTATTATTATTATTATTATTATTATTATTATTATTATTATTATTATTATTATTATTATTATTATTATGCTAAAGCAATTCTCCCTTCATTTTATCATCTACTTACGCTATTATCTATTTTTTTGTTAATTAATTTGTTTAAACTGATATCATCTCTTTATTTCCTTATACCTTCTGTTACTTCTTTCAGATGAACATTTGGAAGCTTGAATGTCAAGTCAGTGGGCCCCTGTGGGCCTGCTCCGTATGAATAAGGTTCATCTTCTGAATCTATTATATAATTGGCAATGTGTGTATGTATGTATGTATATATTATGATTTGTATGGGCGCCCGGGCCGTCGGTCTGACGGGACTGAGATTCGGAACGGAGATGGGTTTCCACCCCGGGAAGGTCGAGACCTACGTTCGGGAGCCCGGAAACCCCCGGGAGGTCGGGTTCCCAAAATTTCTACTTCCCCCCCTCCTAATGGTGAGAAGGGATTTCCTGAAACAGAGCTGGTTCTGCCCGTGAAACGGGGCTGGCTATGCCCGTAGACTTAGTTACTATACAAATTTCTGTATACATATGACTTATCATTTGGAAAAGAATACTATAGAATATAGGGTAAACATCAATGACATCAAAGAGGGTGGTTTTAGAAGGGGGTTGACAGAGAGAGATAATGAGAGGGAGAGAAATGAGAGAGAGTAGACGGGTGTTAGGGAGAAGTTGACAGCTAGAGAAAATGAGAGGAGAGAAACTTGAGGAGAGTAAACCGGGGGTGTTTTGGGAGAAGAAAGAGGAAAAAAAGACAGACACAGAGAATTGGTATTACTGAGAAAGAGGTAACGACACAAAAGCTATTGTTGGAGAGAGGAAACAGAAGTTAAGATTACAGGAACGAAGAGAGAAAGAGAGAATAAGGAAAGGAAGAAGGAGTCAAGAGGGGAAGGAATAGAGAGGAAAAAAGACAGAGAAGAGAGAGAGAGAGAGAGAGAGTGAGGTGAGTTGGTATTACTGAGAAGAAAGAGGGTAAGAGACAGTGATGATTGTTGGAGAGAGAAAGATAGAGTAAGAGAAAGGAATGAGAGGGAGAGGAAAAGAGAGAGAGAGAGAGAGTAAGAGAAAGGAGCGAGAGGGGAAGAAAGAGAGAGAGAGTTGAGTGGGTGTTAGGTAGGAGAAAGATGGAAAAAATGAGAGAGGGAGAGAGAGAGACAGACAGACAGAGAAGAGCGGTTGTTTGGAGACAGAGAGACAGAGAGTTGGTATTAGTGAGAAGAAAGAGTGAAAGAGACAGTGATGGTTGGAGACAGAAAGAGAGTCTCAGAGAAAGGAGCTTTCTCTTTCCTTCCTTTTCCATTTCAGTTTCAAGCGCCTTCTTGAGTTCCCAGTCAGGTTGGCTTTTGCCATGACTATCAATAAAGCCCAGGGACAGTCTCTCAGAATGGCTGGCATCAACTTGGAGCAACCTTGCTTTTCTCATGGGCAGTTTTATGTGGCGTGCTTAAGAGTGGGCTCTCTGGAACGCCTGTTCATTTTTAATTTTGTCACCGGAGGGAAAACCAAAGAACATAGTCTACCAAAAGGCTCTCCGGTGAATTGGAATCTCTCTGTCAACACCAAGAATTTTTCTTTCCATATAATGTTTATGATGCTTCATTTTGATATTCATTTTCAAGGAGTTGTTTTTTTGTTTTGTCAGATTTGCAGTCCTCACAATTCAGGTCGTGGTCCTGTATTCAATTGTGGCTTGATTTATCTATTTTCTTCTCATAAACTATGCTCTGGGTTACTCGGACCAATCTAGCTGGGACCCGCCCGTATGGCGGGTAACCAGCTAGTTAATAATAATAATAATAATAATAATAATAATAATAATAATAATAATAATAATAATAATAATTAATTAACTAATAATTAATATAATAATAATAATAATAATAATAATAATAAAATGATTTTGTCAATGGGACTTACAACAATAGCCGTTCACACTGAAGCGATGTCAGAACGAAACAAAAAAAAATTTACATTGAAAATAACACTCAAGGTTAAGATCACAGGGCCCTTGGATTTCACATTAAGGTCACTTGGACCTTTGAAGATTGATTAGGTTCACATGGCATTGGAAGAAGGATTGTAAGTTCACAGTGCTCTTGGAATTACTGATTAAGGGCGCAGTTTTCTTAGAATAGTGATTATGTTAAGTCACAGTGCTTTTGGAATGAATGATTGAATAAGGTCACAGTTCCGTTAGAGGACAGAGAGAGAGAGAGAGAGAGAGAGAGAGAGAGAGAGAGAGAGAGAGAGAGAGAGAGAGAGAGAGACCCAAGATGGATCTATGGTTGTTACTTTAGCTCAGTTATATGCAGCTCTTTCTGTTATTGATTTTATTTTTTCATTTTTTATTATTCATTTAATAATCCACCTTCTTCCTCCCTACCTAAATAAACCCTTTGCTCCCTTGATGAACTTTTACCCAAATGCCCAATACCCAACCACTCACTCTCCCTGGTATCCTTACACTCTGATACCCATCTTCCTTGGCATTCGATAAAGACATTGAAGGTCGACTTATGCCAGTCCTGACGCTTGGAACTTACTTTTTTAAAACTAACACTCCTCTTCAAGGTTTTTCTGCTCTCTGTCAACTATGCTATAAGCTGTTCAAGGAACAGAATAAAATGAATGTTGCTATGTAGGGAAGGCTTTATTTGCGACGCCAGGGAGCTGCAAATCAATCAGTTGAAGAGAACTTTGTTGGTGTTCCTTGTTATACAGGTGAATTTTCTCGTTTAATGATGAATTGCAGGTTTAAGTGAAGTATATGTATATATATATATATATATATATATATATAATATATATATTATATATTATATATATCTATCAGAAACTATTTCTTTTTTCGTCTCCGATCAACTGTCTATATATTTGACTGTCTCCGCCTGTCAAGCTTACGGTCTTTTCCGTAACCCTCTCCCCCCCCCCCCCCTCACCCCCCCCCCCCCCCCCCCCCCCCCCCCCCCCCCCCCCACCCCACCGTCTGGTATAGTATTTAAGCTCTTCTATGTCCAAATACGACTTTCCCTCTCTCTCTCTCGCTCTCTTTCGTAAAGGCGACGACCTCAACCTCATCATTTTCCCCTTACGGCTCTACCCCTCTCCTAACCCCCCATATCCCCCAACCTCACCCATCCCCTCAAGTCCCTGAGGGGATCTGAGCTATCGACCTGTTCCACCTGCAGATCGATTTTCCCCCCTTTTCTTACGTCCCCCCTCTCCCCCGCTTTCCCTTTCCTCCCTCTCCTATTCTCCCCTTTTATTCCCCCCTCCCCTCCTCTTATTTCGAGTGTCTTTGCTTGGGCTTCCCACGGTACCCAGTTCTCTATTTTTTATTTCTTTTTTTTTAAGTATTTTTTTCATTCGTTCGAATTTGAATTCCTGGACATTACTGATTTAAAAAAAAATAAATTATATGAAAGGAGTTTTTGCATATATTTACTAGGACATTTTTTCTCTCAGATGCTTTTGGGATTGTTGATGGTCATTATTTTCTTTTCTGCTATTTGTTTGGTTACGGTTTCAAATTTGGATAGAAAGAATATTGAATCCTTAATAAATTTTGTAAAATAAAAATCGTATCTTTAACTAATTTTCCTTTTTTGTGTGATTAAGATATTTCAAGAACTATTTCTATATTTTGTCTTCCAATTTTTTTTTTTACATTTTATTCGTCAGCGTCAGGTTTCCGTGCACTAGAGGATCGAAATATATTGATTTATTCTATATAAACTATATTATCAGGATGAATGTATGTAAATTCTTATGCTTAATACTATTCTGAAAGGCTCCATCGAGCGTCACTGCTTATGGTCATTATTCGCATTCATCTTTGCCATCTAAAAACACCCAACGCAAAATGCATTTCAATCGTCATTGCTCACCGAATCGGAAACGCTTACGTAAGTAACTTCTACATGACGTTTTACCGAGGAGGTATACATCCCCCCCACTTTTCTTTTTATGATCAGAAAACAGTCCCTCTCTCAGTAATGACCGTTCGGCTAATGTACCTGATAATGGCTCCTTACCCAAGGGAAAACAGAATGCCACACTCAGAGGTACTACCTACTGTCCGCCAGGCATCTGTTCTCTGCTCTCAGCCCCGCGGTGGTGGCGAGAAACCGGTTCCCGTGGTCAGTCTAATTCAAAAGTACCACCAGGTTCTGGTTGGCTGGTCTTCTTGCAACAGAAGGACAAGAAAGATACTAATTTTAGTGCTCGTAATGATTCGAAAGGTTTAAAGGCTTATCGTGGTCTCGGTTAGTAATATTTCCACAAGATTCTGTGGTAGAATGAATCGGAGTCCAGGATTTCGTGGTCAGTCTAGTTAAAAAATTCCAGGTTCTGGTTGGCTGGTCTTCTTGCAACAGAAGGCCAAGAAAGATACTCATTTTAGTGCTAGTAATGACTCGAAAGGTTCAGAAGCTTATCGTAGTCTTAGCTAATGATATTTCCACAAGATTCTGTGCTAGAATTACTTTGACGAGTCCAGGATTTCGCATGATTTTATCGCTAGAAATAGTTAAAAAAAAAACTATGCGTCTATACTCTGTTTTTTCCATCTGTCCATCCGCCTATGGTGTTTGCGTATGGTAACACTGCGTCCTGGGCTTTAAATAGTTACGCTATGTGTAAGTTTTAGGTAAATAAAAGGATACATATCTGGATGTACATTTGCAACTGAAAAGTGTTTTAATAATTTACTGTATGCGAATTACAACGTTAATATTCGAAATAGGATTTTATTATAATTGTTAAATGTAAGCTGAATGTAACTATCAAAAGCCCGGGACGCAGTGTTATCATACGCAAACACTACAGGCGGGTGGACAGATTGAAAAAAAAACAGAGTATAGTTTCCCTTCATATCAGTAGCGACTCTAAAATTATGATAACAGGATCTGTCGTGATGTCATAGCTAAAAATGGTTCGAATGTATTAGTCATAAACAATTGACCATCCTCTTATTAGGTAATTTATGCCTTTTGTTTCTGACAGATGGCAGAAATTCGATGCTTACGTATCATGAACTTGGATTAGGCCTAAAGTTGTCTGTTTCATTTTGTGTTTGGCATTAGATAAAATTGTGAATTGCAGTTATATCAATTATTTTACCGATTAATTGTATAATGGTTTATGTAATGTAACTATTTTTTAGTACAAAAGCTTCCTTATTCCCTAATTTTTTCCTTTGAAATAAATAATCACGTATAACTTTTTTGCTTTTTTTTAGGCCGATTGCTGCTATCTTCTCATCCCCTTGGCCACATTAGTCTGACCGCACCTTCTCGTCTCCTCTTTTCTCTCATCTTTATCGTTTTCTCTCTTTCTGTCGTCTTCTCTCTTCTTCTTTCTCTGCCATTGCCATTTTTCGAGTCTTTAACTCCATCAGGTCCATGGCCTGTGTAACGGCTCCCCCGGGTGCTGTATGTTTCCCGCCCTTAACTTGAGTGTCACGGAGGCTCTCCGACCGCTGGCGCTTTACCATTTGACCCAAGGCCATTTGTATTACCAAGTCACTGGTGGGAGTGCATTTGCCACTCTCTCTTTCTCTCCTGATGGGGAGAAAGGCCTCTCTCTCTCTCTCTCGCTCTCTCTCTCTCTCTCTCTCTCTCTCTCTCTCTCTCTCCGTGGCAGAAGGATGAGGACTTGGCCTTCTATCGGCCTATTCTTTTTCCAGCCTTTCTCGCTTTGCTAATACAGTCATACATTATATATATACGTATATAATATAGATAATATATAGATTATATCTCTAATATGTATGTATAAATAGTAAGGTATATATATTTATATATATGTATATATATATGTACATAATGTATGTGTTATATATATAGATGTTAGAATAATAATATATTATAGATATAAATATATATCTATATATATAATGTATAAATATAGGTAATATAGGGAATATATATATATGGACATAGATGATGTATAGAGATATATATATATATATATATATATATAATATATATATATATATCTATTATATATATATATATATGTGTGTAGATGTAGTAGATAGAGATATATAATATATATATGGTATATATTAGATATACAGATATATAGATATATATCTATATATGTGAAATAGTACTGTAGATATATATGTATTTTTAATAGAATATATATATAAATATATATAAGATATATATAGTATATTATAAATATATATATATATATAGACATATATATATATATATATATATGTAGATATATTAATAATCTATATATATATATATAATAATATATATATATATTGTGTAATATATATGTAATATATTATATAATATATATATATATATATATATAATTTATTATATATTTGTATGTATATATATATATATATATATATATAATATTTATATATATGTATTTTATATATATATATATATATATATATATATATAGTATATATATAGTATATATTATTATATAATATATTTATATATATATATATATATTATATATATATATATATATATATATATGAATAACTTGAACACGAAGTACATAAAACGTGATGCTATGTATAAATAAAGGTTTTTTGCCACGAAGGAAAAAATGAAAAAGCGAGATAGCCAAGTACTTTCGGTCCTGTTCGGACCCTTTACTGAGGCAAAGGGTCCGAACAGGACCGAAAGTACTTGGCTATCTCGCTTTTTCATTTTTTCATTCGTGGCAAAAAACCTTTATATATATATATATATATATATATATATATACATATATATATATATATATATATATATCTATATATATACATATATGTATTATATATATATATATATATATATATATATATATATATATATATATATATATATATATATATATATATATATATACGTATTTGTATAAATACATTTTGAAAAGCGAGCGCTCGTCTTGGGAAATATTTATGTCCGCCTACTTTCTGGGATTATTTTTTTTTATACATTTATTGCAACTTTTTTTTTATTAGGGGTGTTTTTTCGTAATTCTGGGTATTCTGTGAAGATTACATTGAAACATAAAAGGAATAGCTATATCCTCTATTATTGTAGAAATGGTTCTCTGGATGTTATGTTTATGAAGAATGTTGTTTCTCGTTTTCCAACGTATTATGTGTCTTCGCACTTATTAAATATATGAGATTCAGTTTGGCAGCTCAATACAATTCAAGCCCGGTACATTTTATAAAAATTGGAATTTAATCTACTCTATTATCCATAGAATTACCCCTGAGGGTTAATGGAGGAAAAGTTTTAAAAATGTGGAATTGGACTTTTCAGGTACTTAGCAGAATTGCAGACATAATGGCCATTTCTGGTACTCTACTTTGTGGCCTCCCTCATTTTTCTAAGAGAGGCTACAGAAGAATAACAAAGAGGCATTACATTACTTAAGGGTCTTTGCGGCGTCCCTACGGCCCCTAGCTGCGACCTCTTCCATTCCTTTTACTGTAACTCCGTTCATATTTTCTTTCTTCCATCTGACTTTCCACCCTCTCATAACAATTGTTTCATAGATCAACTGCGAAGATTTCCTCCTGTTACACATATAAACCTTCTAACTATCAATTTCCCTTTTCAGCGCTGAATGACCTCAGAGGTTCCGGCACTTGTTATTTTTTGCCGATATTTTCTATTCTATTCTATTCTACGTGAAATGATAACAGAGGGTAAAATGACAGAAAAAATTACCCATTGAAACGGACTTAAAAGACTGACAGACAGACAGACAGGCAGGCAGAAGGTTTTCATTAATGCAAAAGCAAAGAGGGGGACGGTGTTCCCCAGGGAGAGAATTTCCTCTGTGGGGGTAGGGGGGCTTCCTAGTACCTACAGATTAATTGGCGCCCTTCGATTGTGTTTGTAAGTTATTAAAGTGTCCTGTTCGACTCAGCAGTGCATTTGGCTCTGTTTTTTATAAGTAATTCAAGTGTATGATAGTCTGATGGATGTATTTTTTTCTGTTAGTGACGTGAAAAAGTAACAAAATTAGTTTGGTTTCGTTTATAGGCACTGTTCAGTCGTCGTGTCTACGAGAACTGTATGTACGTATTTATTTACTTACTTGTATTTTGCTGTTACAAATTCAGTTTTTTTCGTATAGTGTTCAGTGGTCGTGTCTATGAGAAATATTTATTATTTTTTTATTTTTTTATTTATTTGTTTGTTTGTTTATCTATTTATTTGATTGTTTATCTATTTATTTATTTATTTATTTATTTATTTATTTATTTATTTATTTATTTATTTATTTATTTATTTATTTATTTATTTGTATTTTGCTAAAAAGTCTCAGAAATATCACAGATATAATTTTTTTTTAGGACAAGATCTCTGCTCTTAATAAGAGCCATTTTCTCAAATCCTAAAACCATTCAGAAAACAAGAAGTAAACACACACACACACACACACACACACCTCTGATACCAAACCCGTCTCCTCCAGAGGAAGAAATTCCTGACGTTGGTACCAAAGAAGTCCTCCTATCATTTGAGTATCTACTAAGACACTATTTGCATTCAGTCCCCATCCTAAAATTTAAGACACGCCCCCCGGGCCATTTTTTCCTCCGGAAAGCGACTGGAGGAGGAGACGACAGAAGAAGACTTCAGGGAATACAGGTGGGGGGGATGGGGGGGAAGGGGCTATTAGTGCCTCGATCGAGACACCAGGCCTCCCTACTTTACCAAACTTCGACAGATGGCTGACTTGGGGTTCTCTATAGTCTTAACCTGATTACTTGTATGTTCTTTTCCCCTCTGGAACTCAGTCCCAGTCTGTCTGTCTGTCTGTGTCTTTCTATGCCTGTCCGTGTCTGCTGCTTGTCTGTCTGTCTGTTTGCTTGTCAGTCTGTCTGTTTATCGTCCTTCGGTTCCCGTGTGTCTTTACCGAAGTCTGCGTTCGCTTGTGATAAGTATGTGTGATGATTATGTCTGTCCCTTTGTCGCTTTGGTATGTCTTCGTCTGTCTGTTATGTTTTCGTGTCTGTTTCTCTGTCTGAGTGTGAGTTAAGATGGCTGTCTGTGTGTGGGTAGTGTATTGGCTCTTGAGTGTATTTCTTTATTTCACGGTTTCTTTGCCGTTACTCTGTTTTTTGTCTTCATCTGTAAATCTAGTTCTCGATTGCTATAGTTGTCCTCTCACTCACTCTCCTTTAATCCTCCTCCTCCTTCTCCTCCTCCTCCTCCTCCTCCTCCTCCCTTCACTTCCCTTCCCTTCCCTTCCCCCACGACATTCATTTGGCCTCCATAAGGACCTTAACAATGTAACACGATATTCCATCGCCGACATCACGGATCGAAATTGCAATATGAATATGTAAATTTCCGTTGCGCCCTTTTGTTCTTTCTCTCTCTCTCTCTCTCTCTCTCTCTCTCTAGCTAATGAGGGGAGGGGGTTGGTAGTGGTCCTCCCACGGCTTTCTGAGGAACCTTCGTGGACGTGTGATGGACTTGAGACTTGTACCGTACGTTTTGAGATCAAAATGTATCATTAAAAACCTGCCAAAACTTTTCAGTTGTTTATTAGAGCCATAATATACGATTAGTGATTAATATATCAGACCTGTCTACTCTGAAATAGACAAGCTTTAGAATCTAAATCGAACATCGTTTCAAAACACTTTATTGTAGGATTCTGAATAAAACGGCTGTCACTGCTTACGGAGATAAACGACGAAATTCACCGTTATTGCACAGAAATAAATAATAAGTATTTTTCGAATACATATTTACTTTAAAGAATGTCTTACCTATGTGTTATTGTACTGCCATACTGTCACGGTGCTAACGAATTAATTTGTTAGAAAATTGGTTACGTGTTATAGTGAGCTGACCTACGTAGCATCGTAATTGCCAGATTATGACTATATATTTTACTATCTGGTGGAACAGCACTCTGTGCACCGCAGAAGGCACACTGTAGTAGGCAGCACCAAAGGCGTTCTGAAGCCTCTCTCATCCCCCCTTCCCGCCCCCCTCCTCCAACTTCGCTGTCCAACTCCTTCAACTTGATCCTGTACTTTCGGGTCAAAGTTGCTAAACGTTCGAAATTATTATTATTATTATTATTATTATTATTATTATTATTATTATTATTATTATTATTATTATTATTATTATTATTATTATCATCTCCTTTGCAGGTTGTAGTTATACGTCCACAAAATACTTCTAAACAAGTCTGTAGAACATAATGATCTGATCGTGTTGATCTCTTTCCAGGCCAAAGTGACAGATGACCCGCCTCAGCATCCGGGATCTTAATTCCTCTCGTTTCATCTCGGAGAATCAGTTGGACTTCGAGGTAAGTTTCCAGACTCTGTTCTCGCCCGAGCATTATTTTTAGAAATGGTTCAGTTTTTCTCATTTAGATCACAGAAGGAAAATGTTACAGTTAGCGTCAAAGATAAACTTTTCTTGCAGGTGTGAAAGGAAGGCGGGTTCATTTTTTTGTACCGAGAGCTATTTATGTTAAATGTTCATTTTTTGTAAATAGAGACCGATTTAAAATATGTTGAAGGTTCATTTTTTGTAACAAGAGAGCTATTTAATTAATGTTAAAGGTTTATTGTTTTTAACAAGAGAGTTATTTAACTCAATTTAAAGGTTCGTTTTTTGTAACGAGTGCTATTTAATTCGTGTAAAAGGTTAATTATTTATAACAAGAGAGCTATTTAATTCACGTTAAAGGTAAAAATCTTTTATCGGTGTAATTTTCGGTTTAATTATTGTAAAAAAAACCTGTTTGATCAGTGTAAATGGAAATTTTAATTATTGTGGAAGGAAGACGTTATATTTGTGTAAAATGAAATTTTAATTACTATAGAATGAAAATTAGTTGATAAGTAAGTAGTGAAAAATGAAAACGGTTTGATTTTGTGTAAGGTTTTCGTTGATAATATTCAATTTCATAGCTTCATTGTCTGAAGGAATCTCTATTAATAATTTATCGAGCATATGAAGGCGACATTGAAATACTTTAGATGCTGATAATGAATGAAATGATGTTCTGAGAAGATGTAGCGTTCAAACATTCACTTTAATCTTATTTTGCAATCTAAATGTTTACAGGAATCTCTGTAGAAATGTTTTTTATTTCAGTTCAGTCTTGCTTTGGCAATCTAAATATCTACAGAAATCTATGTAGGAGTGTTTTGCAGAGCCTGTGAAGTAGAAACATTTTGCAGAGCGTTTGACATGGATCCCGTAGGCATTTAGAAATCTGACGAATATAGAAAATAACCGTGAAATAGCATCCTTCGATGACTCACAGCCGAAGGCAACTTCCCCTCACCGGGACGAGCGAAATGATCAGTTTCGAGAGGAGTAAAAGTAAAAAAAGTTGAGATCAGAAATTCGCAAAATGCGTTTGATTATTCATGGGTCTTGTCACTTCGCGCAGATGTTCAAACTGGCGCATAGTTTGAATAATCCAATAGATGAGTCGTACCTCGAGCCAAGAGTTTGTTTTGTGAAATGGGCTTACAATTTGGCGGGTCCCGGCGCTCGGCCTCCAGCATATGGGCGGGAAAACGTCACCTGTTCGTCCGGTGGCGCTGGCTTCGGCTACGTCAATCCTTTGAATAACTACTATTCCTGGATTTCCTGGGTACATATCAACTTAAGTAACTTTCTTTCAATTGTTTCTTTATTTTTATATATAAAATAATAATTGTAAAGGCGCGTAAATTCATAAAAGCATACAGTTTTCCCTCGAGGGAAGACGGGACTCGAACGCCGAGGGTAGCCATTGGGGAAATCCGAGGGGAGGTCGGTGGAATTTGCAAGGTAATGAATGTTTTAGTACTGGTGGGAGAAAGAGCGGAGATGAAGAGGGGGAGGGGAAATGAGGGGAAAAGATGAGGTTCCCAGTGGTCCATGGGATTGGGGGTGTGTGGCGGGGAAATAAGGGGAAGGAGGGGTGAGGGGATGGGGAAGTTAGTAACAGGTACATGAGAACTGGGTCGGACGTCGGAAATTATCGCTGGCTTTTTGATTCACCGGTTTTATTATTATTATTATTATTATTATTATTATTATTATTATTATTATTATTATTATATGTACTAACAGCAATATCATCGATGTTATTACAATCGTCATTATTATTATTGTTTGAGACAGGTACAGTGGGCAAGAAATTTAGCAACTGCAGTTTTTAAAGGACCTCAAATGACAAACCCGAAAAATGCTTATTTTTGAGACAGGTACAGTGGCAAGACCACTAAAAATTTAAATTGTTGGGAGAGGTACAGTGAATAAAAACCTATAAATTACAATATTTGACGAGTACAGTGAATAAAAACCTATAAATTACAATATTTGACAAGTACAGTGAATAAAAACCTATAAATTACAATATTTGACAAGTACAGTGAATAAAAACCTATAAATTACAATTTGACAAGTACAGTGAATAAAAACCTATAGATTACAATATTTGACACAAGTACAGTGAATAAAAACCTATAAATTACAGTATTTTACACAAGTACAGTGAATAAAAACCTATAAATTACAATATTTGACACAAGTACAGTGAATAAAAAACCTATAAATTACAATATTTGACACAGGTACAGTGAATAAAAACCTATAAATTATAATATTTGACACAGGTACAGTGAATAAAAAGCCCTATAAAACACAATATTTGAGACAGGTACAGTGAATAAAAGCCTATAAATTACAGTATTTGACACAAGTACAGTGAATTAAAAGCCTATAAATTACAATATTTGACACAGGTACAGTGTATAAATGATAATATTTGAGACAAGTACAGCGAATAAAAAAAAATCTATAGATTACAATTTTTGGAAAAGGTACATCTGGCTAGAAAACCTAAAAACTAACACTATGATTGCGACAAAACAGGTCTATGCTTAAGTAATAGACTATGGCAGGTTAATGATCAGGTACACATACTCACTGTATAGTTAAGTACTCGTCAAGTACTCGTCCTGGAGTGGGTGTTGCATGTGTGGAAAAGTGGGCCATTGATATTGTTGCGAGTAGAGGATGAATTTTGAATGAAGGACAACTGGTGTCTAACATATGGTTAGGGTCATTTGCCGTTGGCGTAACTTAAGCGTTCGACGTAATATCTTTTCCTTTTTATTCGTTATAGTAATTTTCATTATCATGTTGTTTTAACTTAAAAAAATAGACATTTTAAGTTTATTTATTCGATATATTACTTATTTTTATATTGCTATAATTAAAAAAACAGCCTCTTATTGATTATTGTATTTAAGTTTAGTTTTCGACGCGATAACAAGGTCTCTCTCTCTCTCTCTCTCTCTCTCTCTCTCTCTCTCTCTCTCTCTGTTACTGTAATAATCAAGATACCAATATATCAGTTCCATGTAAGCTCGTGGTTAAGTTCTCTCTCTCTCTCTCTCTCTCTCTCTCTCTCTCTCTCTCTCTCTCTCTCTCTCTCTCTTATTTCCGTTGCTATAATGTCAAGACAGCACTACATCCACTCCATAAAAGTCCATGATTCAGCCAAGTCAAAAACATAAGTTACATCTCAGTTTACAAGCTAACAAACTCTCTCTCTCTCTCTCTCATCTCTCTCTCGTCTCTCTCTCTCTCATCTCATCTCTCTCTCTCCTTTTTTATTTGGCCGTTTATTTCTGTTCTGTGTTGCCGTAATATTAAAGTACATGTTCCATCTCAGTTTACAAGGTAACAAAACTCTCTCTCTCTCTCTCTCTCTCTCTCTCTCTCCGTTTAATGTCAGCGCGAGGGTGGAGGACCAGTGCGAGCGTGGCCTCTGTCTGGCCTCCTTTCAAATATTCACTTCTTTAAACCTGCAGGAGAGAGAGAGAGAGAGAGAGAGAGAGAGAGAGAGAGAGAGGGAGGGAGGCAGCCATGTTGCGTATCTTCGACAGCGGGGTCTGATTGGCTGGTGCCGATCTTTAATTAATTCCCTCAGGCTCACTCGCTGTGTCCTTTCTTTCGTCCGTCATTCAGTCTTTCCGCTTGTTTTTAGTCCGTTCTTTTAGTTTAGCCCGTTCTTCCTAGTGCCGTTACCGTTAGTACGTTTCTGCTTCCCGTTAGGCTGTTCTAATAGTACGTTCTGCCAGATTGTGCAATTATATTGAGTCAGTGAAGATTTCTCTCTCTCTCTCTCTCTCTCTCTCTCTCTCTCTCTATATATATATGTATGCTTAAAAAATCACAGTAGATGCACGTGACTTCATTCTATCATTTTCCTGTGGTATTCGCTTATATATGTATATATATATATATATATATATATATATATATATATAT